>NC_034413.1:36585454-36758324 GCF_002078875.1 Numida meleagris | reverse complement strand
GAAAGAAAGCAAAGTTTCGTCTTACCGAGGGCGCGGGCAGGGCACGACCAGCCCAAGCAGCACCGCGGGCCCCCACCCGCCCGCGGGGCAGCGACGCAGACGGGGACACGGAGGCGGCCAGCCCCAGCTGCAGCCCCGCAGCCCGTGCCGGTACTCACGCTTGCTCTGCGCAGGGGTGGCCTGCGGCACCGAGGCAGTCTGCGCCTGCCGCCGGTTCTTTCCTCCGCGCCGCTGCCCGTCGCCCCCTCCCGCAGCTGCAGCCCCCAGGCAGAGGGCGAGCAGCGCCAGCCGCAACCCGCCGCGGCCCGGCATCCTCGGCACGGCTCGGAGAACGGCGCAAGGATCGGCGTCGGGGAACGGGACCGCTCGCAGGCAGCCCGACGGTCGGGGCAGCGCTGCCGTCCGGGCGCTATATAGGGCAGGCGGCGCGGGGAGGAGTAGCCGCCGCCGCCCCGGAGTTCATTGGCCCTCGCAGTCGCCGGGGGACGGACGGGGGCCGCCACCGCCCCGCCGAGTAGAGTGCGGCGCTGCCCCGCCGGCAGCCACAAAGGGTCGGGATGTGGAGAGGGGGAGCGGTCGTGCCATTTTGTGGGGCGCTTGCCTTGACAAAATGGCCTTTTTCCCCTCTTTTTGAGAACTTTTCTTTCTTTAGAGCCGGATTTTGCACCCCTTTGAAGTACACAGATCTTCACCCTTTACAGTCTAACTTAAGCAAGTTGCATACAAACTTTGTCACTTTTCCCTGTCTCCTTCCCGTAGCCATCTCTCTTGCGTTGCGGGATGTCTCTTTTCCCCACTTCAAAGGGAAGTTCCAAAGCAGAGAGTGTGTAATTGTGGCCCCAAAGCAGGAAGCTACTGGTGCAGGGAGCGCCACATGTGCTAATACAGTGCATTGCCTGGTGCAGTGCTCAAGCTCAGATCATATAGGAAGGTCGTGTTGCTGATTGTTTTCGTGATACTCCCTGTCTTTTTAAAGGGGTTATTGATCTAATAGTCCACCCTGGTTCCTGACCTATTAAAACAACAACTTTGACAAGTGTGAGCATGAAGTAGTGTTCTTAAGTTGAACATTCCTGGATCTGCATGAAAGTTCTTCAGCAAGATGGGCACCAAGCTGTAGTTCTATTTACAGCAAGGTAATTGTATGACCTGCACTGAAAAGAAGCCATAATCTGTTTGGGATGAAGACGTTCAATAGGCAGTGTACATCCCCAGCACATGCTTTGTTCCTAGAACGCACTTAGTTGGAATGGCAGGTATGTGTTCTCGAAGAAATTTCTATTCCCCTCCATGACAAACGTCCACAGATCCATTAACACGAGCTTCCCTGCTGCACGCGCACTGGAAATTGAAACCTGACCTGGCAATTGAGGTGAGCAGTGGCGAGCCAATTCCCATCTTTTCTAATTTTTATTTTTAAATCTACTGTGCTGCATTTTTTTAGCCACCAGAGACACACCGCCCTTCAAGATAATCACACAGCCAGTATCACCACAGCAAGGGAGAGCTTTTGAAATGGGATGCATCATCATAATGAGAACCTGCTTTCAGAGTTCTCCTGCTTTTTTGGGACTGAAGATAGGAAGTGTTCTGTAATAGCAACTTAAAACAACTCTGGAATTCTTAACAAAACAAATCTGGGGAGAACACTGTGAGAAGGTATGATTGTTTCTAATTGGGATGTGCTTCTTCTGGACAGGGTGTGTGAGCAAGTCCCACTGCTGAGAGCTGCTAATTAAGCACAACTGATGTGATGAAGGAAAGGGTGATGAGGAGTCTTCAAGCCCAGGAGGATTATGGTAAATAAAAATCACTCCAGGAAATCTGCTTAGAATGGAAGGTAACCCAGAATGAACTGGCTGTGATGGAACAAACCAACATGTGGATGCAACCAGCAGTCTTCCCTGTGGAGGAAGACCCCCCTTGGTGGTAAGTACTGTACAAATGTAACCAAAGGGCGCTTCAGGGAGTTTCTAACCTCTGAAGGTCTGGGCACGTGGCACCTACCAGCTCTCCACAAGCATAAGGAAAGGGTCACTGCTCCAAAGAGATGAGACTTCTAGATCCATTCCCAGCGTGCTACTTTTAGTGACCCAATTTCCAGCCTGCTGCTTTTAGGGACTATTTTTATAATGGCATTTAAAATGTGTATATACTGGATATACTCCGCATGGTCAACCATTGACCTCATTTATGTCTCATGTCATTCTGCGTTGCACCTAAGTCTTCCAGGACAATATGAGTGTTTACATAAAAATGAAAACCCAAATTCAGTCTGAAGACTGAGTGAGAAATAGTGCTAACAAGTGTGTGACTGTGTCTAATGCTTACCACAGCACTGGTTACACAAATAGAGGAACAAATGTGAGAATCTTATTTAAGAAAACATTACTGGAAGCACACAAAACAAAGTAATAATTTTCGGTGATTCTCAAATTAGTTTCTTGCATAGCCATCATTTATTAGCAGCCAGAAATAATCTAAGGAGTCGTATTTCAACAAAATTTGAAACAGTCTGGTTTTACTTCTAAAGGAATCTCTGACAGTAATTATGACACAAACATGCAGTAGTCATTATACTGCATGCTGTTAGACTTTCTGAGATGTCTCTTAAGTTATTTTGGAAAATGGATGTCCTTTGTCAGTCCTCCTGTTAGTTCATCCTTTGGGCTAAGAGGAATGAAAGAAAGAGTCACCTGCAGTCTTTCTTAGGATGAGATCACTCTGAATTTATAACAACCTTTCCATGGTTTTTGCATCCCAAAAAGGAGTAAGGATGTTCTAAACCTCTGCTTTAGCCATGGATATTCTGATTTAATTCTGATTCATGATCTTGGTCTTTTTTTTCTTCCCATACTGAAATCCTAACTTTTCACTCTGGCTAGGAAAGGCACATGTCCTTATAAGGTTCTCCTGACTTCTCCGCATATTGCTCTGCAGATAAGCCTCTCCACTGGGTTGGCTTGATTTCCTCTACTGCACACACTGCTAGGGGGTTGTGGATATGCCTGGGATGATGGTCTGGCCCTGAAACCATTCTCCTGCAAATCCTGATAGCACAGAAAGCACCAAGCCAGGTCACTTGTTATTCTTTTAGCAACCTTAGAAGAATGGCCACATGGGCTTAATTATCTCCTTCTAAAATTATCACTTATGAGAACACGAATCATAAAGACAACAGGTCAGGATTCCTTTCCTTCACATAGGGAGACCATTAAACGCTTCCTGCAGTTTCCAAATATTTTGCAAGAACTCCTGGTGCGAGCTGAAAATTTCTGAATCATCAGAATTTCAAGTCTGTGGTTTGCATTAGGTCAGAGCAGAATTCATTTCAAGGCTTGCTGAGGTTCTGCTGCACAGTGCTTCATTCACTCCTGAGTGCAGCCGTCCTGAGAATCTCATCCAGGAATCTGGAGCATCACTCCTTAAATGAAATTCATTCCTTCTGCTTCTTACCAGCAACTTCAGTGGAATGTAACTTTACGCCGGCTCTCAGCACAGGAATGAATTTCATCGTGTATAAATGGTCCCTAACATGGCATTCATTACATCTTGGCACTCTCTATGGAAATTCCCTGCTCTTCTCCCTCCTCTCCAGTCTTTCATAACTAAACCTTCAGTGTCATCAACACAAAAAACGCATTTCCTTTCTGTAGCTGTCTGCGGATTATGTTACTCTGTTTGGTCACCTGAACTACTGTAGTTTGCCACTGGCAAGAAGTTCATAGCTGCAGCTCTTGCTTTGCAGTTGGGTCAGCAGAACAGTCAGCTCCGGGCATTAAACCATTCACGAATCTGTCCCTGGAAAATCAGGTGAGGTGCCTGGGGGTGGGATTAGAGATTTTCATTCTCTTCCAGGTACAAGGCTTCTTTTGGAGTTTCAGTTTGTTTTTCTGATTCTGTAAGGAGGATTTACATCACAACTGAAGCAATAAAAGAATGGTAGCCAAGAGTCTGATGTGCTTCCCGATGCCAGAACTTCAAGGAAAATGAGAACTTCTGTGAGATCTGTGACAATGTGAACTGGCAGGCAAGCAGCACATGACAGACCCTCATCCACAGCACAAGATTATGGAAGAACAATACCAGCTTAGAAGAGCTGAAAACTTATCATAGAATCACAGAATCATTAAGGTTGGAAAAGACTTCTGAGATCATCTAGCCTAACTGTCAACCCATCCCAACCACACCCACTAAATCTTGTCCCTTAGTGTCACATCTTCATGTTTCTTGAACACCTCCAGGGATGGTGACTCTACCACTTCCCTGGGCAGCCTGTTCCAATGCATTAACACTCTTTCTGAAAAAGCTCTCGTGAGCCTTCTCTTCTCTATAGAATCATTTGAGTTGGAAGAGACCCTTAAAGGCCATCTAGTCCAACTCCCCTGCAGTGAACAGGGACAGCTACTGCTCCGTTAGGTGCTCAGAGCCCTGTCCAGCCTGACCTTGAATGTCTCCAGGGAGGTAGCATCCACCACCTCTCTGGACAACCTGTTCCAGTGCCTCACCACCCTTACCATAAAAAAACTTCTTCCTTGTATCCAATCTAAATCTCCCCGCCTTTAGTTTGAAACCATTTCCCCTTGTCCTGTCACATCAGAAACTGCTAAAGAGTCTGTCCCCTTCCTTCTTGTAGCCCCCATTTAGGTACTGGAAGGCCACTCTTGGGTCTCCCTGGAGCCTTCTCTTCTCCAGGCTGCACAGCCCCAGCTCTCTCAGCCTGTCCTCATAGGAGAGGTGTTCCATCTCTTGGATCATCTTAGTGGCCTTTCTCTGGACACACTCCAACAGGTCCATGTCTCTCCTGAGGACTCTACATCTAGACACAGTACTCCAGGTGAGGTTCTTGATAACATTTTCAGATGCTAAGAAGACATTTTCAAAGATACCCAAATCCTGTTCAGGTTGCCTAAATCTTTGAAAATCCCAGCCTCATGCGCTTGCTAGGGATTTTCTGTAGCACTTCTGGGGAACTTGTCAGAGCATCTCAGGAACTATGATTGCACTTTCAGGATGAGCCATGAGCACCACTGAATGCAGCTTGAGACAGCAAGCGTGGCGTTGCCAGCTCTTGAAAGAGGAGTTATTTTAGGCAGCATTGGAATTGTCTTGTTTTAATGACGGATGTTCCATCTAGCTGATGTCTGCCTCACTTAAAGGAAATCCCCCTCTAACTGGCTGCTTGCGTCACTTATTTTCCTGCTTTTAGAGGGTAAGAAGCCCCCAGAGACTGCTGTAGAGAATGAGCAACACTCCTCCTTCTCTTCCTCCAACGTGTCATGCTCTTCACATGGAAGGAAATGGGATCTTGCAGCTTCTTCCAAAAGCAAAGATGAGAGAGCTTGAAAAGGCTCATAAGTGGGGCTATTGGGACAAAATGCACCAGAGAGAGGTTTGCTGAGGGGGGCCTGAACAAACACAGGGGTGACAGATCCCCTACAAGAGCCAGAAACATTCTCTGTGTTAATCAGGCAGGACAGCAATGGTCATGATCTTGTGCAAACCTGTATATGTGAGGCATGGATGAAGGAAGAAAAGAAGTTAGCTGGAAAAGCACAATTTCTTATGGCTGTTATTTTCTTTGTAATTTTTGTGTTTTGGCCAAAATCCCACTTGGCGATGGGGGAAGGTTCCTAATTACAGTGGCTGCCTTTATTTCGTCATTACAGAATTCTAACAATAATTTCACTTTTGAATAAGGAGAATTTTCTCTTCTAATGGAAGGACAATGTTGTTGGAATAACTTGTATCTCCCTTAAAAGCCAGCAGAACTGTAACCTTCCCTTTTTCCACAGCACTCTTGAAAGTCCTAAAAAAAAGTTAAGTAATGTTGATATCACCACCAGCAGCATGAACTGAACTTAGCCACAAACTTTGGAGTTTGAGTGCAATTGCTTTTATTCTCTCCCAACAAATATGGCAAATCACACCAATGCTTGTTTGGTTTTAGGCAAGCCTGGTCAAAATCCAGAAAGAAGTGCTAGTGCTGGGTTGAACTTGACTTGCTGCAAGGAAGTTGAATACACTGAGCAAGCAAACAACTATTTATTATGATGATTATGGGGGAGTGCATAATGGATTGAAATTGAGAGTCACAAAGGGCTGGACTGAGCCAGCAGCATCCAGAAGGAAAAAATTTTGGCTCCAAGCTGCACTTTGTCCCCTGTTTCCTTCTTACCCCTTCCACCCAGCCATACATGGAGCCAAGGAGTGTGTATAGCTCTTTGCTGCCAATTTTGAAGGGTTTTTTTTCTTCTTCTTTTTTTTTTTTTGTAATTTCTTTTACTGTTGGTAACCTGGCTTTTTGGCTGCAGTCTGAGATGAGAAAAGCTTTCACTTGTTTTTCAGCCCTGACCACGAGTTCTTGTTGGCTGCTTTTTGTACTTTCCAGCTTCTGGGGAAGATCTTGGGTCTTCTCCCTGCCTTCGTTGTCATTTTCTTTTTCCCTACTCTTCCATCCTCTCCTTTCTGCTACTCCAGGTCTCCTGGACAGCAAGATGCTCCTTGGTTCTGGTTTATTTGTTTTAACTCGGTTGTTTCCTGTGGCCTAGCAATAGTGTCACTTCTCCTGTGGGACTTCCCAACTATTTATCTTCTGTGAGTGGGAATCCAGCTCAGAGAGAGGCCCAGAATAAGGAAGAAGGGCTGTTTCTGACTTATTCAAACCCCTTTAGGAAGACAAAGCTGTATTATCTTGCTTCTAGCACAAAATGTTGGTGAAGCAGGACTGGAACGTAATTCTATGTCAGTCGGTTCCATTCACTCCCAATGGATTGGTGTGTGGCTACCTTCAGGTCAGTGCAAGGAATTCAGAGCTCACTCAGAGCCAAGGAGTTTGAAAAAATGTGTGTCATTCAGTAAAATCTGTGCCATTCAGTATCCTAACTACATCCTTATTCAACATATAATTACTCTTACAGGTATGGTTCTTAACCTGGGAGCTCTGCTAATGAAAAGTGATGGTCCTATTTAGACATAGGTATTGTGAAGATTTTTTTTTTCCCTAGTCACTTCCATTGATATTCTTTAGCTGCATTGTCTGGCTGAGAATCAGCTGCCTCAGTCCTTCATCTCACTGCTTAGCTGTTTCTGGTATGGCTCTGTGTTAAAATCTAAATGTGCTTTGATTATTTTTTATTTTACATCTGCTGATTTGCTTGCATATAAAGTAAGGGAGCAGCCAGAAGGCTGTTCCTGCCCAATTTGTTGTAACTTCTGCCTTGTTAACCTGTATGTTCTGTTAGAGGCATGCTAACCTGAGCTTAGCCTACCTTGTCTCAAAGGCTTTGCAAAACTACAGTCTCCATGCCAAGCTACTTCTCTGGCTTTCTTGAACAGACACACTGTCTTATGGTACTGAATCCAGTTTGTTTCTCCATTTTCTCTGCTTGAATGCTGGATCTCATGCACAGGACTTTCTGTACTGATTCATACAATTTCTGCTCTGTCATTAATTCTTTGAGTAACTCCTTACTTTCAAATGTTGATTATAGTGAGCTGGACATTTTTATTTTATTTTTTATTTTTGCTGGCATTCAAAACCTTTAATAGTCTGCTATGTTTTTTGATTATAGTCCTTTTTCTGGTTTGGGGGTTGCTTTGCATCTTGGACTGCCTTGGAATTCATATTTTTAGCCTGTACTGAACTACGTGTCCATGAAATCATACAGATTTGGAGCTGATGCTTTCCAACAGTCATCACTTACTTCTTTTACCTTTCTAACAGTATGTGTGGAATTTAAAGTGTTCCTCATTCTTGAAATGATGAATTATTGCAATCACAATAAATAGATAATGGTTTCATGAGCCGTTTTACATAATAGCTTCTGCCATCTACATTAAGCTCATACTGCCAAGCCACATGTGTTTCTATATGCAACCAAAAGTTTTGTTGCTGGTAGCATTTAGCCATCAATACGTATACAGCTGGCTTAGCAGATATGTGACAGGAGGATTTCTGCTAGGACGTCACAAGTGAAAATGAGTTGCTTTGCCCAGAACAAGGAGTGATGCCCTGTGCTTCAGAAACTCCTCTCGCTACCTCCAAGTGCTTATATACTGCTTCAAAGTTTTAATGTGTTTTCTAGGCAGGTTGTCCATCACAGCTCCTAAAGCCAGCGATTCTGACATAACCGTTCTCTTGCGGAAATCTCTTCCCAAGACCAGCAAGCACCTCTGACTGGTGTGTTGGGATGGGATGGCCTCATAATTTAACCCACACATTCCTGCCTCCACCTCTCCTGGATGGGCACAGGAGCAGTCACTGGGCAGGCACTAGACAGGTGGTGGATGGAAAACTAAATCCCTGACGTGATTACATTGAGGTGATTTTAGTCCAATGTGTTGAACTGAACAATATAATTCATGTTTTTCTTACAAGGAACAGCATTTGGGCTTTTTAGTATGTTGATCTCAGGATGTTCCGAATGGGATAAATATTAACAGAAGCAGAAGGAAAATGGGGGTTTCAAAGGAAAGAAAACGTGAAGCAGCTTGACACAAGTCTGGGGAGGAAAGTTTCCCATTGTGCTATCCAGAATGGCTTCTGTCAACACCGAAAGAGCTGAGCATAATTGTTGAGTGAAGTAGGAAGTTTTGCTAAGATGCATCACATCTTGTGGTCATATGCTAAAAACAAATATCCCAAAGCTCTTGATGATGCATCTGGCATTTGTTCTCACTGAATATCTCCCAAGCCAGCCATATTTATTGGAAGCACATTTTTCCTTAGCCAGGTCATGCAGAAATTAAAATAAACATCACCTAAATATGTATCTTCTAATTGGGCTATTACTCTGGCTAAATTACTTTAAACCCACTTGCCGTCTTCGGCAGAACTGAAAGATTTGTAGAAGCAGGTAGAAGCTTCAGAGTCTGGAGATACACATTACTTCTGCATTTGATTATACTCTCTAAATTTACACACAATTTGGAGAGAGATCATAACTTACTTTCCAGGAACAGCATTCATATTTTCCATACAGTGCATTAGTATAAAATGCAGATTATATCCACATTAAATAAAGGGCAAGTTTTTTGACAGAATGACTCTTCAATTAGTTTATAATCAGAAATGTCACATGTAATACTGAAAGTAAGTCCTACAGAGAGCATTTTGCTCCTGTCTGACAGTTCCTTTTCACTCTTTTTGGGTTGTTTCATAGGCGTTCAGGGATGTAGAAACGCGAGACTGTAAAGGATGTATATAAGTCTGCTGTCCTCAGATAATATTTTGGACAGTCTCTTCTGGAATGTAGCTTCTAAAAATTACTCTTTTTTCCTCTGGCAAATGTAACAGCCTGAGACATTTCTCACGTGGAAAGCCCTGAAGGAGAAAACAAGAAGGTAAAGGGAACATAACTTTGATAGGATATTTTTTCAGAAGATGGAGCATCTGTGCATGGCAAAGAAATATTTAAGACAAATTCTAATCCCAGTCCTTCAAAGATTAATTAAAGCATCTTGCTTTACTCATTGCCATAATTCCACCATTTGATTAACCTTAGCTGTCACCTGAATAGAGCTAGGGCTGTGCTTTGTCTCTCCTGAGCCCGCTCCCTGCACACTGTGAGCAGCACTTCAATACGTCGGTATCCTCAGCCTGGCCACTGGGAAAGTGTGGATGAATAAGCTGCACGACAGGGTCATAAATAACACGGAGAGCAGAACAAATCTTGGCAGCAGATCACAGCTGCTGCAGAGACGAGAGCTATGGTAGACACATGAGAAGAAAAGGAAAGGAAGAGTAATATTTAAAAGGAAAGTAGAAATTTTACTGCTAGTCTCTGTTCCATTGAAATGAGACCACTGCTGAGCTTGGTTTCTTTGTGAGCAGGCTTGGTCTCCTGATTTGTTAAATGTTTTCCTTTTTGTCTAACCTCTCAGGGAAGAATTGATGCTTCAAAACCATTAGAAATTCTTCTTTCCTTATGGAAATTCAAATTCGAAACTATAAAAGTCGTTCAGCTCTTAAGGAGGCCACATAAATCCCAAAAAAGCATGTATACTGTACATGCATGTCTCTGAATCCATGAAGTGCATTTCTATCCTTAAATCTGTGTGACCTTTCATGGAAGACAGACCTAAGTATTCCTTCAATCTCTTGTGTCCATCACAAAGTCCAAGCACTGTTATTGTGCAATTTTTTTTTCCTCTGAAATTTCATAACCAAGATCTCTTCAAACTGTGTTTTAAAACTGTAACAAGACTTTAAGACATGTTTGGAAAAACTTCAAACAATTACAAATATGTGCACAAAAAATATGTGCTTAGATGAGGTAATTCACAAGAGGGTTTCCAAGTGGCCTTTTGAAAACCAACCGTTTTATGTATTATGTCAGGATTAATTAAAAATCAACCAAAAACAAGAAGTGAAAGCCACAATGCTGTATTTGTTATGAATATACTGATTAAGCTCTCTCCATTAGTAAGAGTTTATCGCTGTCCTTGGAGGCAATAAAGCTTTTTGAAAGAAAGGAACAGATATGGACCCATTGGAGGATGCAGCCCATCCGATGATTTCATACTGAAACAAACACAAGGAGAACAATTTTCAAGGACATTGTGGGTCCTTCTATGATGCCTGATTAATGAGGAAAATGGTCTTAAACCCTTTGGCAGCTGTGAAAATCGCTTCCATGACTTAAATATGTTGTCCAAAGTCCCCTCCCTGGAGAGCTATGGTTGTCCGCGTGGGCTTATACCATGAGTCAGTGAGACATCATGAGTTAATACTTGTGTGTTTATGCTAAGATCTGGCTTTTATGAATGTTACTAAATGGCTTTTTAGATCCGGTCCTTGAGTACCAAAAATGTGCCTTCCAACACTGCTGCTTGTATCCAAGCTAGTGGAGGGAATGGCCTGAGCTTAACTCATCCTCAAGACGATCTTAAATGATTAATTTGCATTTGTCCGTGAGTGCCACACAGCAGGCTACTACGGAGTTTTTCCAGGAATCTGCTTATTACTGCTGTGTGCATTACTACATTTTTTAGGGATGGAAGTATAAGCCAGTGCATTCATGACACACCTTGGTGTCTCACTAGAGTTGCATACGCTTGAAAAAGCTCCCAAATAGTAGCATTTGAAACCAGAAGACATACAAAGATAAAATGAATGTCAAAGACATGTCCCACACTTACTGAGGTTGAACTCAATTCCTTCATCCAAATCATCAATAAAGATATTAAACAGGACAGGTGCCAATACCAACCCCTGAGGAGTAACACTTGTGATCAGTCACCAGCTGGATTTAACTCAGTTCACCACCACTATCTGGGCCCAGCCCTCTAGCCAGTTCTTTACCCAGCAAAGAGTGTACATGTCCAAGCCACAGGCTGCAGCTTCTCCAGGAGAATACTATGGGAGACAGTGGCAAAGGTTTTGCCGAAATCTAGGTAGACCACATCAACAGCCTTTCCCAGTTAAGATGACACCTTCAGATCCTACTTAGCACCCGTGTGTGATACCAGCTGATCTGCCTCTAACTCTCCTCCTATGTGGCCGACATCCTTGCCCATGCAAACACGGTTGCTGTGACTGTCACTAGGTACTTCTCAGATAAGCATATTCTTGTTTGCATATATAATTCCAGCAAAGTATGTGCTTGAAAAGATTAATCTCTGGGGGAGGTAATGCTTTTTGACATTCAAATGCCACAGATGACTTGAGACTCTGACTTGTAGGCGACACAACCTTGTTAAAGTGCTGAAAGAGCCAACAGGAGTGATAGCTTCACAAGCATGGAACTGCAAGCTTCCCAAAAGAAAGATTTTTGTAGGGAAAAGGCTCCACTGATGCTCGTAACTGCATGGAAATGACTAGAAATCAGTCTTCAGTCTCTCCTGCTGAGAGGGAATCTGAGTGAGGCTGCAAGCAAATACGCAATCCCACAAAGTAGAAAGGAAGCTTTTCACCTGTCACCATTGTTACCTAACATGCATATAGGGAAGGACCTTCCCGCGTTACAGACCGAGATCCGTGACACGCCTACTACAACACACCATTTGCAACTTTACAGAGGCAATGAAAATATAAATACAATAACTCACTGCAGTAGCAATAGCTTTGCAGTGAGCTGCAGAGTCACCCTAAACCCCCTTGTTATATTATAAGGGTATGCTGAGCATGACGAATGCTTCTGGTTTGAAATACTCCAAAGAGAGAGTTTTTTATCTCTCTCCTCTTCCAAACTCCTACCAACTGTGCTTGCATGTAATAAAATCCAGATGCCTCTCCAAATAAAATCGCTGCTATATTGGATTGCAAAACTTAGAATTAAGGTTGTGACATTTTTAGCAAATGCTCCCTTTTGCTGTAGCAGACTTTAAGCAGGAAGCAGTAGATTTTATGACAGCAAAATACAGAAAGAAGGTGTTTGTTCTTATCTGCTAACAGATGTATTATTGCTCCATGGTGCTCTGGTGGGCAGTTTCTAACACAGCTTGTATCTAATAGTTGTAGACAACTAGATCTTGGAAAAACTGTTTCCTGAGAACAAGTCTGATTTCTTCTAATATAGTGTGTACTTACCTATATGCAGGTACATGGCATCTGAAAAATACTACAGGCTGTCAAGATGATCTGGGGAATTAAAAGGACAAATATAAGCAATTTAGAAACATACTTCCACAGCAAGGCATTTGTGGATATTAGGTCAAGGAGGGCTTTGAAACTTATGATTGTTTGCAACATATTATGGCAGAATACCAAGCTGGAAAAAAAGTTTCATTTTGTATTATTTTCATTTTGTTTAAAAGAGCAAAGACGGAAACTTTGTCTTGCACCTATCCTTCTTCAATCATCTCCACTGCTACTGCAGTAAAATACTTCAACTCCATGTGTATTTTGTGTTGTCCCTGTGCACAAATACTCACCTCTTGCAGGAACCTCAGGCCGAGCATCTCTCTTAACCATTTATCTGAAAGGCACAGATCGTAAATCAGCTTGATATCCACAGAGGTTTCTATTATCCCGATACTGACTTGAAAAACAATATTGAGGGAACTTGAGAAGGAAATCTGTTAATGCAAAGATTATTTCCTGCAAAGTCTATTAAGGAACCATAAAAACAGCTGCCTGTTTTGGATGTTGTAAGTGGGAATGACATAAGGTACAATAAATGAAAGAAAAGATGGAGGAGATGTCAGCCCTGCAGATCTTAAAGTCAGCCTCTTTCTCTTTCTCTTTCTCTTTCTCTTTCTCTTTCTCTTCCTCTTCCTCTTCCTCTTCCTCTTCCTCTTCCTCTTCCTCTTCCTCTTCCTCTTTTTCTCTTTCTCTTTTCTCCTTCTCTTTTCTCTTTTCTCTCTCTCCTTCCTTCCTTCCTTCCTTCCTTCCCCTTTCTTCTTTATTTCCCCTTTCTTCTTTATTTCTTATTTCATCTAGATAAAACCCAGATTCTTCAGTCTCTTCATTTTTCATACCTGATCACCTTTTATAGCTTTCTTATTGCTCCCTTCGAGACTCTTCCCAGTCTCTTGCCAACTTGTTGAAACACTGGAGTACCACAGTAGCAGTGTTGGCATCACAGTGATCAAGCAGAGCAGGGGAATTGTCCTCTGAGTGTTGCCTACAATATAATATGCTTTTCTCCACTAATATAGCTTAAAATGAGATTTGTCTTTTTTTTTTTTTTTTTTTTTTGCAACAGCAGTTGATTGTTTTTAATCTGAAATTTCCATTATCCCTTAGTTCTTTGCTAGAGTTGTTGCTGCCAAACCACACAGGCTCCCTTTATCCTTGGGCAACTACTACTTGTCTTTATCAGATTTCAGATCTAATGTCAAAGTCACTGTAGATTCTCACACCGCCTTGACATTCTTGGAAGTTTTTGTGACTTTTGTTCAGAAACATTTTCTAATTAGGCTCATCTTATTCTTGACATCTGTACTAGGGAACCACGTTTTAATTGGAATTATTTGAATATTCAGCCTAAAGTCAGTCCCTGAAAGAGGAACATTCAGGACTGAAGAAATTCTGAACATACTCTTATTTAAAACAATCCTTATCCTACCTTATCTCTTCCTTCTCTTGAATTTCGAAAGAGATCAGAAAAGTGATTTGTTTACAATCTTTGTAAATGAACAAGGGCATTTATGTTGAGTGTGCTAATAATGTGCAGCAACAAAAGAGAAGTAGAAACTAGATTATGTGGCAAATGCTGCTTTTTTTTCCATACATTCTGATTACTGCGGATGTAACATCCCAATAAATATGCAAAGTTTATGTACAGAGAAACAGATGGAACAACATCCAACAAGAATTCCTTTCTTTCTGGAGTGTTGTACAAAAACAGCAATTCTGCTCCTAATGCAAGCTTGTGTACATGTGCTTATGTGTATGCGCATGTTTTGAAAACAAACTGCAGTGAATCATGTTGGAAGAGCTTCACAGACACACATTGGCAGCCCCTGCAACCATAGCTTCATGGAAAAATCCATTGCCAGTGGTCAGGTAGAGAAGGCAATTGTTTCCTCACTTGTGTAAATCAGTTTTTGTTTCATTCACTCTATGTTCCTAACCTGTTCTGTCTGTTTCTGCATTTCTGTCAGTATACTGAGGGCTGATGTTGTTTTTCCATCAGCAGACTTTAGAGCATAGATCCAGAAGTTCTGCTTGTTTGGCTGCACTCTGCATTGCAGCCATGAAGAATGAGGGACTGGTTGGCAGATCCTCCATGGAGTGACAGCTTTCACTTGCAAGAACACTCAGGTTGGATATTAGGAAAAGTTTCTTCTCAAAAATGAGTGGTGAGGTATTGGAACAGGCTGTCCAGGGTGGTGCCTGGAAGTGTTCAGGAAAAGGGCAGATGTTGCACTGATATGGTTAGTGGGCATGGTGGGGACAATTGGACTTGGTGATCTTAGTGGTCTTTTCCTGCCTGAAGGATTCTATGATTCTATGAGCTTCTACCAGTGTTCTCCACTGCAGAGACCAGACTTCCCCAGCACTCAAAGCCACTGCTAACACTGCTGTTCCTTCTGATGGCTTCACAAGGAATTATTATCAGCAAAACTCATGGTATCGCCAAGTCTGAGGCACACATAGAGTAGGACGATGCTGCAAGACATGCACTCAGCCCTCCCTTTGGTAGAAAAGCTGGCTCAGGGAGGCTTTGCATGGAGCTGCTGCCTCACTGCTCAGTTGTTAGCTTTCTGGAGTGACAGAAATCACAGGTTTTGTAGTGGTTCCATTTCTGACATCACGCTCAGCCTCCAGGAACCCCATTTGGTTCTTTTGTATCAGGATGCCTGTGGGGATAAATCCTCCATCATCTGACTCACCCCAGCCACCTCTAGCCATGAGATCATGCTTTGTCCAGCCTCTAGAGCCACACTCTAGAGCCGATAGCATCGTTTCCTGCTCCCTCTGAATTGTGTATCCTAACTTTCAATTTTGGAGGATGTACCAGAGGTTATACTGGGCTGTGAGGGGCAAAGAGAGCATGTCTCACTCCTACAGTTGACTGAAGAATTTGCAAAAGCTTAAGGTGACCAACAGCATTTTGAGCTGCACAGAGGTGTCAGTGGAGGAGTCCCAGCAAGCAAAATGATGCACAATTAAACCCCCAGGTATTTAGTGGATTTCACATATTGTCCTTTACAGTTTTTTTATTAAACTTTTCTTTACTAAATCCAATATTTGGAGGAACGGATTATCAGGACCATTATGCCGTTTCTCCTAGTATCCTTTCAATTTTGTTCTTAATGTGAGCCATAAAAGAATGGGATGTAATCTGTTCCAGGTTACAAACCACTTTGGAATTGTTGGTAGTCATACCTACCTGATATCAGGATCCTTACGGGGCTGGTGGATGATACTGTAGGAACAGAGGTAAACTTGACCCTTGATGTATCGTGAATCTGATTTCAAAAGCAGTGATTTCTGCATTGAGTTGAGATGTATAGTCCTGCAATTTTAGATGACATAGATTTCATGCGTTGGCTCTCTTGACCATGCGAGCCCCCTCAAGAAAGGCTCTACAGCCAGGCTGCTGCTGCCCTAATTAATTCTGCTCCATATTGCCATTCACAAGCAAATAATTTGATTCTCTCTGTTTTATGAAACGCATGTTGTAAAGTGCTCAGCTCAAGAGGAAATGAAAATTTCCTTTCACACCCAGGATTTTTCCTGGTATCGCAAGTCCCTCCATATTACAGCAGCCAGCATGTTGTGTGGACAAAGCAGGGCAAAACAAAGCAACTTTGTGGAGTGCCTGCTGGAGAATGTTTGGGTGGGCATGAGCTGCTTGCCACAATGCTGGGAGTAACCCCATCATCTCTTTCACTGGTGCAGTTTGGTGAGATTTAATTGATTCCGTAGGAGCCCCTCTCCTTGACGCAGCATGGGAGGAAATCTTTGGAAAGGACAAAGGACAATAGCTGCTCATAAGCTGTCTGTTACAGAGCTTTAGCTTTGCCAGGTTCAAAATAAGGGTTTAGGGGCAAGGCCAAAAGTGCAGCTCTTGCAGCTGTTCCACAGTTGGGAAAGAAGGTGCTCTCCACAATATACTTTCATGAGAGATCTCTGTCCTAGGAGATCCTGGAGGGCTTTTAATTGTTCACTAGGATAATTAGTCAGTGGAAATACTTATTCAAGGGAAATAATTACTCAGGAGGAGTGAAGCAGCGTATCTGCACAACATCCACACGCACAGCACTTACGAGAACAAGAAGGAAACAGCAACTTTCCTGGTTGAAACCACAAGTGCAATTATAAGTAGGCAAAATCCCATTTGAAACTGAGCCAGGGCTGTGGGCTATCACTCCTACTCTTGTGGCAAGCATGATGGGGTTTTTAATGGTGAGATATAGTCAATGGTTTGGAATGATGCCTCCTGTGAGAAGGAATGGGATTCCTTTCCATCAGCACACACTTCATCGCCAGTGGACTTTGTTCTGTGTCACTGTCATTAGGTGACAGTCATCAAAAGTGCTGTGCAATGACCTGGATGCCTTTTAAGAATCTATTTGTTTCTCTTTTCAGATACTGATGTGGAAGATGGATTGCAGGTCTATTAGCTCAAGCACAGGTCTGTACTGAGCCTATAACTTCACCTCTCTGCACAAATATATCCCTGATGCCTGTTAATTGCTTCTTCTGTGTCTCGAGGGAGACCACCAGATGAAAACAAACACCTATTCCCTATATTTTTTTCAGGATCTTTGGTTCTCTGCAATTCCATGCTGTATTAAATACAAGTTTTAATATGCAGGATAGGGCTGCTTCCCTTCGAACATCTGATTATAAATACCTGCATGGGGTATATCAACTCCTGTTGCATTTTGTGCATGGTCAGACTCCTGGCCCGGTTACTTGCTAAACCTGCTATATTCCCTGCTCTGGGAAGCAGCCAGCGGGTCAGGAGTGGGCTGATTTCAAAAAAATAAGGATGGAATGTGCTCTGAGCTGGGGTGGCGGTAATGTTGGTTTGGATTGGAGGGAGAACAACTTTAACTTCTTAATCGTCCCATGCTTGCTTAATTATCCCAAAGTATGTCTTTCATTCCCCTGCCCCCTTTGAGAATGTGACACAGGCTTGTTTTAAATATTAGGAAGTATGAAAGGTGAATTTCTCCTTAATTTCACTTATTTCCAAGTTGTGCACTCTCCCCCCAGAACACAGCTGCTTTGACTGCTGTTTTTTGTTTGCTTTTCTTCCAGCAGTCTTGCCTTTCTTTGGCCTGTTTTTCCATCTTCTCCTCCTCCTCTTCTGAGTCATATGTTGACACAACCCTGGGTTGGCCATAGTTGTTATACTGGAGGATTGTTGCTGTGTATAGGTACAAAGAAGGATTTCTTTCATGCTAGACATGTGAATACCAAAGCTCCCTTCAATCCTTTTTCTTTGAAGTCAGGTATTTAGTGTCAAGGTGTTCAGCTGGTGTGAGTTTGCTTGCACAGAGCTGTTCCACTATGCACGCATTGGACTTGATGGAGATGATGGCCATGGTATGAATTTTTCTTGTTTTCAGTTGGGACATCCCTTCCCTGAAGTGATCTTTGTTCACTGCCCAGACTGGACTGGTGCAAGTTAGCATCATAGCTTTGAAAGGTTCCTTTCACAGGGGTGTCTGATTGCGCAACACAACAGTATGATGCAGTGCTGTGGCCACTGATTATTTTTAACCTCTGGTTGGTGTTGTGGGAAGAGGACCATTTGTGTATCCTATGCTGGGGCACATATAGCGTCCTGGAGCAACCTGAAGTTTGATTTCTTTTTTCCAAAACATCCTCAGTCTCCTCTGTAGGCCTTTTTTTTTGTTGTTGTTCTTGGACTTGATCGTTCTGTATGACTTTAATCCCTTTAAGCACAGGAATGCAATTAGATCAGGCCACTCCTGTGCACAACGATCTCCTCTCCTTACCTCCTTCCTGCTGCCTTATTGATAAGAAGGTATCACTGGCAAGAAACCGGGCTGATGGGTTTACAAAACAGCCCTTACGACTTTAGAATTACCAACAGTTCTTCAGTGACACAGAGATATTCTATTCCAAGAAAATAAGAGACCGGGGAGCTGTTGCACCTGTACACTCTGCAACAACTCCTTGGTGCCTTGATCTTTTGTGCCTCTTGCCTTCCGTGCTGAAGCAGTAAATACTTTGAGGCAAGGGCTTTCTTATGGCTTGTTTTGCAAAATACTCTGCATTATAGTTCTCGTTCAACATTTCAAGCCTTGGGATGCTAGGATCCGACAAAAGCGATCACTGCTGCCTCAGATATTAGAGAATGTATGTTTAAGAGAATGTTTTGTGGTTTTTTTTTTTTCCCGTGAATGATACCCTTTGCTTTTAGAAAGACTTCTGGCCTTTCTGTTCTAGTGCTTTTCTCTGTACTCTCCCTTCGCTGGGTGTTAGTTCAGTGTTGCACAGTTATGCTGGCCTTCACTCTGCTCAAAAGACAGCATGCAACAAATACTGCTTGTGACTCTGATAAAGATAGATGAATCTCTCTTTGTTCTCTAAAGGAAACCATGAACCACACTCCTCAAGCTCAAAGCAGGTCTGATTTTGTTTTGATGGGTTTTGTGACCCCTTTTCTTTGTTTTCTGAAGACATCTGTCTGTCCATATTTTTTTTTAAATATATTCATGGAAAAGACCATGTCTCAAATATGGAAAGGAAAAAGTGTGGCACCCTCCAAAAGCATTTACTTGGCTGTTTTGGAAGTTTTTTGTGGGTGTTGGAGTGTTTTAATCATTCAGTAAAAACAGTGCCATGTAATTTAGCGTGTCAGAAGCCATTTACACAGCATACTTGCTATTTTAAGGCTAGAATCCATTAATCTACTCTTGAACACCAAGTCCTAAAAACTGGCTTTATGAAGTTGGGTACTTTCATTAACATGATTTCTAAGTGGAGCCTTTGCTGAATAGCACAAGCTCATTCAGAAACCATCATAAAACATTTTTTTTTCCTCCTATGGGTCTTTTTAATAACATGTTGTAAAATGCTTTACCATCACTTCTTACAAAGACTAATTAAAAAAGAAAGAGTTTGTTACAGAGGAAGTGATTCAATAACATGGGATATCATCGCAAAGAGATGGACTCACACCAATGAAATAGCAATCCTCCAACGGCATTAATGAGGGAAAGCAGAAGTACAAATGAGAGTATCACATGAGTCTCTGGGGGACTAAGTTAGTATGAGATCAGAGCAGTAGGATGAGATGAGCACTCTGGAGAACCCTAAAATCCAGGGAGGGACCCTTAATTGGATTAAATGCTGAATGAATGTTTAAGAGTATAAAACCAGTCAATGTATCTGAAAATAGGGGAGATTTACTCCTAATTCTTGCAGCATGGGATCACTCTGTTCATGGATCTGGGATCATCACAAGTTTCTGAGAGCGGGGATTTGAGAATTTGTCTGTTACAAGGCAGAATCAAGGTTAGGACAAATGCTAAACAATTTCAATTGGTGAAGATGGACAGAATTACTGGAAGGGAAAAGAAATCAACAACCAATCCCAGGTAATAATACCTTACTTTCCAACCACAGGAGATTAATCAGAGAGCTTAATTAGCTGGTGATCAACAGAAGCAAGTAGGGTCTTATTCAAAAAAGAGTAAGGTGAACAGAGATAAGACTGGCTATGTCGCTCTCCATAGTGAGACATCATTCAGACACAAAGGGCAGTAGCAGCAGAGAGAAAAAAGAAGAGCATTTCTGCTGAGACAAATAGGTGGTGACCCCAGTGGAGCTGAAAAGTCTTCTTTTAAAACATGACACAGCAGGTAGAGTTAGATAGCTGCTTACAAAATGCTACTTCCTTGGAAAGCTGGGGACAAGAATCTCTTTAGCAACAGGAAACCAATGTATAAATCATCGTAATACTTATTTGTACTTATTTGTACTTATTTGTAATACTATCTGTACTTAATACATTAAATAAGTAGGCATGCTCTCAGCAGCTGCTTTCTGTGCCTCCCACTTCCTAGCACAGAACTTGACATTATCTCTCTGTATACACAGGCCATAATGTTAAACCATAATACATTTCACATTTGACACTCTGTGTGATAAATTCTGCTCACAGTTTTAGCCTTGCTACCTCGCAAGGACAGACACTTAGAGAGAAGCCAGGTCTCTGAGACAAGTGAGTATGGTTTACAAATGGTAAGGTCATTTTTGCTATGTTGCCTAAAATTTGTTCCCTTACATGACCATACTTCTCTCCCCTCGACTTTTGAACCCACTGACTAATGCCAGCCAACTTCACCAGCAGGGGAGAAATGTCAGAGATAATTATGTTCCTGTAAGCATCTTGGCAATGAGTTGTTGAGTAGGAGAGAGAGATCTTGTGACTGGAAGGAAAGATTGAAGTGTGAGTTCAGGCATGAGTGGGTCTGAATGTGTCTAGGAAAGATGTTATGAAAGCTTTGTTAATGAGGAAATGATTGAGAATCCACACATCTGATGTGGCTTGGTAGCAAAGCAGCTTTCACTGCTTATTGAATGGGTGAAATTAATGGGGGGTGCTTTTGACTCGTGGCCTTTGAATTTGTAAGGGTCTCTGTTCTGCTTTTCTCTACAGTCTAGCAGAGTACTGTAAAAGTTGACATTGCCTTAGAGCTCTGTGTCTTTAGAAGCTGAGCTGTTAAGAAAAGTGCCGAATACATTGAGATGAATGGTAAAATCAAAAGTGTTGATGGCACAGTAGAGATCTTTGGAGATTCTCATATTATAAAAGTTTGGAGGCCCAGAGCTGACATGCCACAGGAACTCCACAAATCTATGGTCTGTCAGGAAACCATTTCATGACCATAATGTTGAGTAGGACTGATAGAATAAAATTTGCCTTCGTATGTACACTTCATTTCCCTCTGCCTTCCCATCAACCAACTTATTCCGTTGATTCCCTAGATTAATGTGGAGGTTTCTCTGTGTTTCTTGAAATAGCACGAGAGGCTTTGGATATATTCAGAACTTGCCCAGACAAGGCTGTGAACAGCCTGAGCAAAGTTGTCTCGTGTCAGAAGAGAGGACAGGCTGCACCAGATGACCTCCAGAAGTCCCCTGCTACACATTTTGATCTGTGAGTCTGATGCTACAACTCTTCAGCCTAAATCTATCTGCTGATTTAATGTGACATTGCTGGCTCATCATGGAACATCCTTTCAAGATGTTTGCAAGCTATGCAGTCATCAAAAGGAAAGTCAGCTACTACTGGCAAAGCAGTCTGATATTGAGAATTGTGATTTTTATGCTTTATGTCACTCTGTTCCAAGGCAGGTACAGGGGAACTGTTAGGTCATGGATTGAAGTGGCGATGGAACACCTGGTGAAGGGCTGTGGCTGGCCCAGGGAGCACAGGCAAAGTGTTTGCACCCGTGCTCCCCACCTGACCAGAAGGGGGAAGCCACCCTGGGCTCTATAAGGGCCGTCTATGGAAGGGAGAGCATCTCTTGGAGCTGTGCTGCTTCCTGAGGGCTACCATATGGCCAGAGGGCTCCTTCACCAGTTGGGTGAGTTCAGCTCCTCTTTCTGAATCTGAGATGGTATGCAGAAGCTGGAGTTTTAAGGAAAATTAGATGTTGAAAGATCCATGACAAATGACAAGCGTTAGTAATGTTTTTTAAGTAGGCGTTTTTCTTTTCTGGTCTATAAGAAGTGTGATAAATGGGGTTCTAGAGTGTCTCTTTTGCTGACCAAGCCCTGCAAAGGTTTAATTACAATAGAGAGCAAATTCCTGTTTCCACCATACACTTCAAATCTATTCCCTGGTGTGGTGAGAGTGTTGTTAAAACAACAGACCCTTCCATACAGCACAGAGGAGTAGGCAGGCTCTTGTGGGCCATCAGGAGAGCTGACTTGGAAAACTTTTCTATGCACTCTCATTAGACAGAATGTATCAGTTTCTATAAATCAGTGAAGTTTAACTGCTGATTTCCTGTTTTCTTTCATAAGTGAGGGACATTGGTTCAGAAATTAAAGCTTGATTTGGCCATGTGCTTCGTGCAACTGAGTAGTAATTGAAATTAGATTAAAAATGGGTTGATAAATACAGGAAAAAGGCCCATCTCTCCAGAGGGAAAGATCAAAAATAATCTGGATTGAAAACGAATAGTTTCAATGTTTGTTAAACATAACTGTTAAATTGGATGAGGAGCGTGATTTGAAACAGGAAGCCCCTTCACATTATGATCATTTACCTGTAAAAATTCTGGGGTAAAGGAAAGCTGGCTGGAAATTTCTGCCCAAAGCAGCATTTTAATGGAAAATGCCAAATTTCCTCAAGCCCATGCTGCTTTACAGGGAAGGCAGTCTATCTTGGTGCTGATGTGCAAACAAGTTGCAAGATGCAGCAGTAGAAATTCAGGCTTTCTGAAAGAGCTCTCCATGTTGTCAAGTGGAGAAAACCAAGGCTGTTCATAGTACAGAAGCCTTGTGGCAGCATCTTCTTCACATTGGTGGGAAATGAACTTATGTATGGTGAATGACCATGGACAAGAAATGCTGATCCAGATGCTGATTGATCTGGGACATGGCCCATAATATCCTTGATAAACAACACCACAAATCCTGTTTTTTCCTCTTTTTGCCTGGCTGCTAGAGTACATCTTCCTGTGCACTTTAGACAGGTACACAGTGTTTGAAAACTTCCTGCGGCAAAGAAAAGAAAAATCTACTTTGTTCTAAAACACAACTTTGTTTTAGTTTTGCAACTTTTATGACAAGGAAGAAAACTTCAGTTAAGAAGACATGTAGGCAGTAAGTGGTTTATTCTGTCAGTTACCCTAATTTCAGTGCTCTTCTTAAACAGTTTCTTCATTCTTATACGGGGGGGAAAAATGGTGAGTCTTGTTTTCTTACTTGGAGAGTTGCGAATATTCCTGTGGAAAATACTGAAGGTCCTTTTGTAAGGGGGTCTAGACAGTGATACTTCCCTTTTTGTTGAATGTTGCACAGCAATGCAGCCAGAGACAAAGCCTGTCTTGTTTATGGAGTACAGCGCAGATAGCAGCTGCAAACAGTTAAGTGTTCAAGAAATCCTTTTTGAGCTGCTCTCTTCCCCACACAGACCCACCTTCTTCTTACACTCCTTGTCCCTTGGGGACAGGCAGAGGAAGGTATTCTTCTAAAACATCACTTCTTATTTCTGTTATTGTTAACAAGAGTCTGTTTTGGGAATAGTGTATGCTAAACTGAAATTCATAATGGCTTGGGAAAAGAGTACTCCTGGATAATTTCTTCAAAATGTGGGTGATGGTGGTAGTACCAATTCTCCCAAAGACCTCAGCATTTCCGTTCTTTATTTTGTAGTTCTATAATCAGCTGAAGTGGGAAGGCTTTCTGGTGCTCGCGGTTGTGTCCTTTACAAAGTGTATTCTCTTCTGTGTGCAAGTTCCTAAAAGCCAGTTACTGCTTTGCTGGGAGCTTCTGGGTATGTCAACCACCTTCTTTGCTGTCTTTGTTGATACCTTGAGGCAGGACTGTTCCTTAGCCTTCTGCTGATGCATCAGCAACAAATGATTCTTGCTCAATTGTCGGAGCCATTCTTTAAGAGTAAGAGAAAAAGATGCTGTCAAGAGCTCAAGCAGAGAAGCATGAAACAAATGGCCCTGTTGGTTTCACCTATTTAAGCTGAAATATCAAGGGCTGTTACTTTTATTACATACAAATCCAAATGTTTGCCTTTAAGTCAGTTGTGACTATGAGTGCCTTAGGGCTTCAGCCTGCTGTTCTCTGCTGTGCTGAAAGGAACCCTCTGACCAGCTGCCAGGATGGTGGTGGTGGATTATCAGGTTTTTGCTATCCAAACAACCACTTGGCTCACAATTTAGGGAGATTGTAGCTTGATGGAAGTAGATAATTAGTAACTTAACTAGCTGAAAGCTTGACCTGGTTTGAGAGACTGTGTAAAGTTTCTTCAGCATGGACAGTAGCTGGCTAGAGTATCATCCAATTAAACTGGAAATTGCACAATTTCTGTAGTAATGGAAAGTTGTAAGAGCATGATATGAAGTCAGGA
Organism: Numida meleagris; assembly: GCF_002078875.1. Taxonomy (NCBI): domain Eukaryota; kingdom Metazoa; phylum Chordata; class Aves; order Galliformes; family Numididae; genus Numida; species Numida meleagris. The sequence continues at coordinate 36,733,848 of NC_034413.1, read as the reverse complement.
AATGTGGAGTGCATGTGCATAAATAGGAAAAGCCCACCTGTGACTTTACAATGGAGGAAAGCAAACACAATTGTATCATCTTGAAAATATCTTCCTTCTCATTAGAGCACCACGTAGGGTATGGTAGTAAAGACAAAGAGCTTTGTCACGTGTATTAAGGCCTTCATTTTGTTTAGCTATGTTTAACTAGTTTCTTAAAAAATTATTTTAGGGCCTTCTCCCAGGGCATGGATTTTGTACTTATTGATTCTGTTTCTCACCTGGCTGAAACACCTATGGGAAATGCTGGTGGCTTCTGTGGAGGTGTTACCTAGATAATTACCATCCCAGGGTACAACTGGTAGAAACTGAAGGCTCCAATCCCAGAAGGGGTGTGTTACAGATGTAAGTTTTCCTTCATCTGCATCTGTTTAAAAAACAAACAAACAAACAAAAAGCCTCATGACATGGGGTAGCTGCCCGAAAATGGGGTTGAAGTGAAAGGCAAGGAAGAGAAGCTGGGATGACTTTCAAAGCATATAAAGCTGAAAACTCGCTGATGTAAACAGTACCCTCTTAGTAATGCTGAGCTGCTCACTGCTAGTAGTCATGGCTGTAATTGGACTCCTCCTCAACACAGGCTTGCAGTGACAACTCAGTCTTGAGAGCAGATGTGGTAGGAAGCCTGCTGACAAAGGTTCCACAAGAGAATGCTTTAACAAACTCAAAACTTTTATGGCAAAATGCTGACATCACTGTAGCTTTGTCACTATAAGCAACCGAAAACAAAGGATTTCCTTTCAGAAGAATGCTTTCACTGGAAACATTTTTAGTTATAGTATTGTCAAATTTCAAAACACTGTTGTTTGAGAAGCCTTCTCTATTTTATTGAAATAGAATTATTATTTTACTTCAGTAAACTGAGATGATAATTTAATTGTTGAAACATGAAACTTTTCTAATTTGGGATGAGAACTGACTTGAAGGTTTTCAGTAATGCTGAAATGTCCATTTGTATGTCTTTAACTGGGAATTCTGTGTATATCCAGCATATAGAAGGCAACTTTGAATGACAGGGTGGGAGAAATGACAAATCCTGCTCCAAATATGTACCTACAGGAATGAATGACCTTCATAAATGCATTCCTGTGTGATTGGTGACTGTGGAACATGATGCTAGGGGAAGTTCACAGGAATTCATTAGAAGTCGGTGATGGAAGAGGAGCTGTAGATTGCTCCCTCTAGAAATCTTCTCCAGTACCTATCTGGTGAGGTGACATCCGGTTTTAATCTTTGAATCCTACCTGCCTGCAGGACAAAGGCTCTGACTGTCACCTCATCCCAGAGCAGCTGCCTTTGTTCCAAGGCATCATGGTGGAGAAAGAGCAAACAAACATTTCAGCTGTGTTGACTGGAAAAATCTTGAGTGTTGACACTTCTGGTAAGTAGTGGAGGAGACAGGATCCTGACTTTGCAAAACAGGCTCCTGCTGTCATACATCTATCGTGAGTCACTGCTGAGGACGTGATTCCTTTGCTGGCTTAAAATATTCTGTAGGGTCTATCTGTCTCCTTAGCCAGAAATGTGCTATTTTCTGCCTGGCCTTAGTAGAAAGGCTTCTTCCCCTTTGGACAACTTTCTCCAAGGGCTGCATGTAGGGTTTGACAGAGTAAATGCCTTTGCTGGTTCCCAAATGACACTTCATCTTGAAGGGAGTAAGACCTATTTAGGATGCTTTTACAAAAGGCTGGACCCCCAGACAAGAAACAGTTAATAGTGACAAAAATGTGAACAGATTGGAAAAAGTAAAGCAGAAGAGATCCATATTTCTCCTTATGTTAGAGGCAGTAGTGCATGAGGTAGCCTGGTTACTAGCACAAATTGGAGCAGTTTGGGGCTGGTCTTGTTCTTCTCTGCAGTCCCCAGAAAGCCAAGTTAAGATCAGAGCTCTGCACTGGGAACAGCACGTTAAGGAGGATTTCTTACCCAGGGAAGTTTATCACCTAAAGCAATATTCATCACCTGCTTTCTTGCTGATGCCAGGCTTTTCAAACAACTGGAAAACAACACTATTGCATCTCACTGATGTCTTGTCGGTCAGTGTGTGGGGGTAAACCCTCTACCTCTGGGTCATATGAATAAACCATGAGCTGTATCCTCCCTCCTCTGTCCCTGGCTTTTCCAAAGGAGCTTGAAATAGATAAGAGATATTGAGGCAGAGGGAGAAAAGTCTTTTTTTTTTTTTTTGAGTAACAATGTGAGTTGCAAACCCAGGACTAGACTTGAAATCTTGCTTTACAAGCCAGTGTCCTGTGTCTGCCATAGAACTTTGTGTTACAAAAATAAGATTTGTGTGCCCTCCAATAACCTATACCCCTAGTGATACTCGTTTAGAAATATGGCATCCTTTACCCATTTTTGCCCTGCCTATGCCCTGTACTGAGTACTGTGTAATAAATCTGAGGGTGGGATAACTAATGATGCCAGTCCTGTGGCACTTAAGCACTTCCTCACATCCAAGGGGCTGGCACTTGCCTGGTTCTGAATGGGTTCAGATCACCACAACAAATGGCACCAAGGCTCATAGGGACTGGTCTTGCAAGCGTGGACACAAGTGTCTGACTGTACTGAATGGAGTCATAAATGGTCAAAACCTGTTTGGAGCAAGCCTTAAATGGTCACATCACCCACAGTCCATTCCATGCCAGGCTAATTCCTCATTCATCAGCTCTTGCTAAGAGCAAAACCCTCACGCAAATTCCTTGCAGATAAAGATGTATATTTAAGCATTTTGACTCTGTAATTTAGTACCTTTTCAAACTGTTCAAAACGGGTGACTTTGCAGCAGACAGAACTTCAGTAGATAAATATTATTTCTAAGTGGTGTAATGGTCGTTTGTTATCTTAACATTCATGCAACACATGCTGGTCTACTCATCTGACAAGCCACTTCTTCCCATTTTGTCTTTGAAACTTAAGACTGTTTTTTCAAGCATGTGTGGAGCCAGTAACTAAAAGTGTAAAGTAACTCTCTGGGCAAAAGACAATTGGACTCATGATTGCAAATGTACCCATTTCAGAAGGCAGGTTAGTTCTGCTTGTATAAGAGCTAATGCTGATCTGGTTTTGGCAGCCTCTATACAATGTTGTTATCATGTTCTGGAAATAGATATTTTTTTTGAATGAAGGTGATTTATTTTTTTTTGCTCCTATTTCTTTTTCTTGGAAAAACTTTGACAAGACTATCACAGTCTTCAAGCTGAGAGTAGTCTTGCCCTGTTCCACATGAGGAAATGGGAGGGGATGTTCAATTTCAGTGTTTCTGAACCTCCAGAAAGTTTGACTCATGTTCTGTTCTAGAAATCGGTGATATCTGAGATGACAAAGCTTATCTGAGAGTTTAGATTGTTGTATTTATTTGACTGGTACAAATGTGTTCTTATTGTTGCTGCAATATGCAACCTGAAGTCACTTATCTTTACTACTTCTGGGGGGAAACATTTATTACTGTTATAGCTGTAAATTAATCATCACCTCTCACTTAGCAATTAATTCTGTGCTTGAACATGCGGTGAGCTGTGTAACCCACAGTGGGCTCAACAGTGGAAATAAGTGGTAGGTACATCAGAAGGCAGGAGTGTGCGAAAGGGGTTAAACAGCATTGGAAAATGTCCAGTAGGACGAATAAGAAAAGTTTCGGTGTATCTTACCAGGAGCTCATGGAAGAGAAACTCAGAGCACTTCTTTGAGGATACTGCTTGGAATCAAGTACCCCATTGAATGGTGCTCAGATTTTTGTCTAATAGGTATTACACTTGGGTATCTTCTGATGCTGGATCTGAAATTCAGGCTTGAAACCATAACAAAATGTCTGATTCAAACGGATGACAGACTTCCTATTAGGGTGGAGTGCTTACTTTGCTCTGTGAATTGGTTTTTATAGGGCTCTCTCTCCTTCAAAGCTCCATGCAATAATTTAAGAAACCAAAATGTTGTCAGGCTTGTCAAGGGCAAGTGCTGGAAGCATTTTTCAAGCAAATTCTGATTCATCCTGCTGGTTCTCCTTCAGCTATCTAATTGAGATATGTAAACAGTTTATTTTTAAAGCTTCATGTTTTCTGCTTAAAAGGGTACTTACACACATACTAACAGCTCACATCTTGTGACGAAGAGGCTTAATCAGGACCAGAGAAGATATATATATATCTTCTCTGTATATATATACACATATATATATATGTGTATATATATATGTGTGTGTGTGTGTGTGTGTATTTATATGTGTTCTCTGTCTGTCCAAACCTATTACTTTCTGTTGAACTTTTCCTTAAACTGCTACGCTATGTAAGGCTTTGCTATGTAAGGACCTAAGACTATGTAACTAACTTCAGGATTGATTTAGCTATATTCCTGCTGTACATTCAGTCCTATGGCAGGCAAAGCCTTAATTGGCAGGAGCCCTGCCCCCATGAGGCTACTTTGTATGGCTTTCCATGATAGCCAAAAATGATTCTTTCACAGAGCATCTAGATGCTGGATTGGGCATCACGTGCTGTCACAGCTGCCCAGAGAGCTGTGGATGAGGTGTTCAAGACCAGGTTGGAAGGGGCCCTGGGCAGCCTGATCTGGTGCCTGAATCAGTGGCTGGCAATCCTGCCTACAGCAGGGTGTTGGAACCAGATGGGCTTTGAGGTCCATTCCACTACCAGAGACCCCAGACTGAATTCAAAGACTGGCTGGAGTCTACAGAGCCTGTTCTCATGCTGCCTGTTCTTTGCCTCCCTGTCTCAAATTCCTCCCTGACCAGATCACTTCCAGGATGCATTAGAGGGGATGAGGTATAGCTGCGTACCAGACTGACCATACCCAGCTGTCACAGCTGCTTTGTAGGAGTTTAACATGGGGAGTGGCATGTTCAGAGGGATCTTATCTTTATATTAACCCAACTTCAATTTCGATTTCTTTACGTTCTTCCAGTACATGTATGCTTCAGTGTTCTGGATAGGCTGATCCCTGTCAGCATTGGTGATGCCGGGCTCACCTGAACATAGTGCAGTGCAGGTCTACATGAGGCTTGGTTTCAAACTTGCCTGGATATGACGGGACCCCAGTGAAAGTGATTGTTTCATAAGCTTGGAGGGATGCCAACTATTCAGAAGCCTGCTGCTTCCAAAGCATGTACAGCTCAAATCCACATTCAAGCCCATCCAGTTCAATGGTGGGCTTGAGCCCACTGAGCTCCCAGAATCTCTGGGTCAGATTCTCAGAGTTGTCCTTTGAGTGTTATCCACATGGACACAGCCAGTGTATAGCGCAGTGCACAAATACTTAAGCACACCTGACTGCAAAGACTGGGACAGCAGAGAGGCACCTGCTTGTCTCAGCAGGACTTTGTGAAGGCAGAAAGGCTACAAATACATCTTGAAATACCAGCAAACTGGTCTCATGCAGCTCAGTGCAGAGTGTACAGAACTAGCTTGCAGCTCTAGGGTTTGATTGATGTGAGGACACAGTGGTGATGCAGTGGTGTTCAAAGAGCCTGGTGGAGGTGGACAGCCACTGATACCTGATGTAGTACAAAAACAGGAGAGGAGGGCTGCCCTGACTGTCATCAAAATCACTTAGCTTATGACCAGTCCTGCTAGAGCCATGCTGACCCTCTGAAGCGCTGTAGTAAATAACATCTGCATCCCCCATCTTCTTTTCAGATCATAATCTTGTGCCTTTTTGTTTCTGGAGCTGCAGGGGAGCTCAGCTCTTACCTGTGGGCAATATTCAGGCTGAGATTAGCATACAGATGGAGTGAAGAAAATTGGAGGGAGGCTTAAGCAGTGCTCTTGCTCTGACCCTTGACTTGCCCCATCTGATAAGAGCCAGCTTCCCTCTCCCGCAGAAAACTCAAACAGCAGCTGGTTATACAGTAATGGCGATTAAGGAAAAGGAGTTTGAAGAGCTCAACACTGTGGGAAGTCTCTTGTTTAATTCCTGTTTTCCACCTTGCCATCATAGTTCACTGAAGTCATTCCAAACCAATGAAGGTGTGCTGCCAGCTCACCTGTTGCTGACTTCCCAATCATGTTAAAAAGTGCAAAGGTGATCATATTTCAATTCTTCACTTTTAGCGAGTATGTTTGGAAGATTTGAGATCAGGGTTGCTCATTGGCTTTGAGCTGTTGGTGACAGCTGACTGCACCAGTCTGTGGTGAGGTACTTTGGAAGTCCTGGAGGCTGCATGGGATGCATCTGGCCATAAATCAGACTCACCTTTGCAGGATAAGATTGAGGTTTTTTTCCTCTAGCTGTATGGTAACTTAGTAAAAACTTGCCCCCTCCAGCTTACTACCACTTCTGTCTCTAGGGTGTGAAGTATTGCAGCAAATCCTTCTAGCTCTCTGAGCTTCACTGCACAATGCCTTATCAACTGCAAGAGGTGCTGGGGTCCTCAAACCAGTGATGTAAGCTTTGGACTGGTCATGTTTTAACTTTGTCTGTTACATGCTGCCTTTATCTCTTCCTTGAACTCTTACTCTAAGGTGATGGCTTTATTTCTTTTCTTTTTTTTCCAGTGGGATAGAGCTGCCAAAGTTGTCTTTATTTCAGCAGTATATAAGAAATCTTTCTAACACAGGCTCACTTCTGCAAGTAAACTGATGACTAATTTAAAATAAATGAATAATCTCACTGGGTTGGAAATATTCCTATGAACAACAATCCCCAGGAGTTTCTTGGGATTTGAATCTGTTCAACATGTGAAGCTCTTTAGGAAGAAAGTTTCTGTAGAAAGCACAGTTCTGAATGCTTGTGTTTACACTACTATATTCCTTCAAAGTTAAAGGGATGCCTTCAGTTTTTAACTCAATGTAAATGATTTGTTAGAAGTAGCTTCAGATATCCTGCTCTCCATGCTGGTTTTGATTGTACAGTTGCAGTTGCCTATAGTTAAAAAGCGCTATTTTTTTTTCCCTTGTTGCTAAGAGAGAAACATACAAACAGCAAAGCAAACTAAATGCCATCAGGCAAACTATTAAGCAGAAAGCAGCATTGCCTGTCAAACTAAATAGAAGCCTGTCTCAATTCTCCCTCCGTGCTACGCTTAGATATTTCATGAAGTTATAGTAGGTAAGGTTTTTGGACAGAAGAGAAATTAAAGCAATGCACTTTAAGGCAATGATAAATGAGGTTTATAGAGCTGTGCATAGTACATGCCTCAAAATGGTGTGACTGGAGAACTGAGCAGCTTTAAATCAGCTCTTCATGAGACTATCCCACTTTTTTCACTTGATCTTAGATATTCTTCCAATGATAAGTGTTGTATCAACAATGCAGTTCTTATGAATGCCACAAGTAAACATGAGCAACAGACTTCAGTTTTGCAAGTGACAGTCCTAAAGGTTCAGAGAATGCTGTGTTATCTGCAAGGTGGCTTTTATTTATGTGCACTTCAGTGTTAGGTCTTAGTGGTCAATAGTGAGTTCTTTTCATTTGGAAAGTCCTGGTGTGTTAAATTTTATTTTTTTTTAAGACTCACAAATAGAAAACCCTTGAAACTGGAGCTCTGAAGAGAATTGAATAAAAGGGAAAATGTTACTTTAGTAAAGGTGAATGCAGATGAAAGAGCATGTATACACACATGGGCTTGTATGTGCAAGCAGCACTGGGAGTGCTTGCAAAAAGGGCGTTGTGCATTGGGTTGGGATGAATTTGGAAGCAGTGCATGAGCATGAAACTGCAGAATGCCCAGATAGCCTCAGGAGGAAGAAGGAATCTCCCTTGGGAGGCAGGGAGCCTGTATGTTGAAGTCTTATTAATAGGATGCTTGGAAAGACAGTTTCTTCTTGAGTGTTTCTGAAACCAAAATATATGCAATACTTCAGTGTATGTTCTTCAGGTAACCCAATTTATCAAGATGTACTGAACACAGATGGAAGTGTACTGAAGCGTTTACAACCACCAAAGCCCAGAAGGTGCAGTGGAACTCTCCCTTCAGCCCAAGCACCCTCCATGCCTCCAGAGCTGCTGCTGGCCATGGCCAGGTGGTGGGTTCTGTTAAATCTGACACAATATTTTCCTCAACACATCCAAACAGCAACAAATGTGAATTACCTCGCAAGCTTATAAAATACATGTAGATGTGTGATTGATAATGTAGGAGTACTAATATATAGGAGCTGTGGGACAGCTGTAAATGAAGCATAAGGAAATGAACAGGGAAGCCCATTTTTACTTAATGTCTTTAGCTCAGAGAGTGTGTGGCCCTCATTGCGGAGGGGTGCACAGTGGGGTCATTCCATCATATCATTCCCATATTTGGGGTCACTGTGCAGAATGTATTAAGTTTATTCTAAATGTAACTAATACGCACATGCAAAATCATATGTAACCACAATATTCTTCCCCCCCATGTGTGCCATGATGGATGCTACTTATTTCTGACAATGTGCATTGCAAAGTAGGAATTTTGTTTCACTTCAATTTTGTTTAGGTCTGGTTCAGTACTGTTTTACATCAAAATGACGAATTTTAGTTTTCCGGATATTATCAAGAAATCGTTCATCTCAAACTCCAGCTGGAAATGATGAATTTCCCCAAATGATGAATAACCCCCAAATCTCCTGATGTGTAAACACAACATACCCTAAGTTACAGCAAGAATAACTGTATAGTTATCAGCCTTCCTTGTTACCTCTTCTTTTGGGCGATATTTTAATATAGAGAAAAAGTGGGTATCTGGATTTGTGTGACTGGAAGATCATCTGATTTCTACAGATGAACGTTCATGCTCTGCACAGAAGTTCTTTTGCTCCTGGGTGACCATCAGTGTTGATTTAATCCTTTAATTTAATTCCTTTTGTCCTACTTGACAAGCCTTTGAGTCACCCTTGCCCAAGACCTTGCATTGTACTGCGTATCCCCTGAATGCTGCTCTCCTCTTTTATGTATTGGTGTTTGTTCTCAAATTGGTCATTAAATACCTAGTTCAAAGTCTCTCTATGGCTCTGAACACTTCATAGAATAATCCATTTCAGTTTGCTATTAGTAGTCCAGTGATGGTGGGTCCATTCTTTTGAAGGTGAATTTATATATGGAGACAAATAGGAAGATAGCAAGACCTAAGTTGTCTTGCTTTTATAGAACTTGATTTTTTTAAAATGTGCTCCTTAAGATTTTAATTTATATCCGGCTTGGTCAAGTAATCCCTTGTTCCTGTGGATAAACAATGAATTTCCAGTATGGATGCCACTGGGAGATGGTAAATCCATGTTTAATCTCTTCCAGTCACTTCTTGCTCTGTTCCAGCCAGTGCTTCTCTTATTCTTTCATTTGCTCTAGAAATCCCTTCTTGTCCTAATTCAAAGCTTCTTGCTTTTCTTCCCCATTCTACAAATGTTCTTTCTCTTTAACCTAGGTGTAAAGTACACTGTCTTTTATCAGGTCCCTAATGACTAAAGAATGTCAGTTCTAAAATCCTGTATAATCAATGCACATGGTGTGTGTTATTACTTCAGTGCTTTGAATATTACTCAATATATGTGGAGCAACTGAGCTATAAGTGTAACCTCTTACTCAGAATATTTGGGAGTTCGCACCAAGGAGAATTTCCCTGCAAGTGGTCTAAGCTGAGCAAAAGCTGCAGTTGAAGCTCACACTTTCTCTTTTAGATTCCAAAGCTAATCAGGCATGAGGGTGCTCCCACTCTCACATGGGGACAGTAGGTAAATCTGTTTGTACTGCATGCATATCTGGCTTCACTGTTTTTGGATAGTCTCAAACCCTTGGTTCAATCTTCCAAATGTTAAAAAGATCAGTTCCATACTGTGATCACTGGTATCGGTGATTCCAAACTAGTGTTCACCTAAATGTTAATAATAATATAAATGGCACTGGAACAGGTTACTTGGAGAAGCTGTGGGTACCCCATCCCTGGAGGCATTCAGGGCCAGGATGGATGGGGCCCTGGACAGCATGAACAAGTAGTTTGCAAACCCTGCCTGTCGCAAGGGGTTGGAGCTGGGTGATCTTTATGGTCCCCTCCAACCTAAGCCATTCTATGAAATAATCAGGGGAGGACACAAGATTAGGCTTCAAGAAGGATGGTGCAGAACCCCTGGGTACATGGTGGGTTACTTCCTTGTGCCCATGCCTCTGCACTCGCTGTTAGATGTAGTAGCACAGCTCTGCTGTGCTAGCCTTCTGTACTAATATTTGTTTTGTGTTTTCATGGCAGACAGGCCTTTTTTTGTAGCACTTCTGGTAGATGAATTGTGCTCTCTTGCCATATTCCAAGCATGTAGTCTTTATTTACAGCAGCTCTGTACTGATAAATCCCTGTTTGATGCTTAACTCCTAATTAAGAAGGAAAATAGCATTTTCTTTCAGTAAGTGCTGTCAGAGTTGCTGCCTAGCTATGCTACTTGCAAAGAAAACTCTGGCAGTGGGTGGGCTAAATAGCTGTGTATGGCTCTTCTACCCCTCCAGTTTTCTACTGCCTGGGCTGTGGAGAAAGGAGCTGTGCTGCTCAGTTTGCTGCAGGCAGCGTTCTCTCCCAGTGTAGTCCAACATCAGATCTTGATGAAACAAAGTGAGGATGGCAGAGACTGCTGTACCATTCTGATGGCTGGGCCTTGGGTGTTTCTGAATGCATTGACAAGCATGACTTTTTTCTGGCTGTGGTGGATTAAGCTGTCTGCCACAGCTCTAAAATGTTTGGATTCCCAGGGATGCCATCCAGCTGTTACATCCCTCCTCTTGCAGAGCAGTGTCTCTCCTCACCATGTCCTTTTCCAGTGAGATATCAACAGTCCATGTGCAAGAGCAGTATAAACTTTCCAGATTGCCATGTTTCTAAGAAGATCTGTTGTGGTAGTATGCTTTGTATATCAAGGGTACATCCAGAGTCTATAAAATATTATCTGGCAGCTTCCTTCTAATTGGTCTGAGTCTGGGAGGATGAGAGCTCACAGATGATATAGGATGATCTCATCTGCCTGTCTTTTCTCTCTAATCCATTGTCTTGCAAAACCTTTGGATAAGGATTATTTAAAATAAACTGCATGATCACACTTCAAGATATCAGGCCTCACATGTGAGAAACAAAGCAATCAATAGGAAGTTACAAATAAAAGTCATCCAGTGCTGCTGATATCTGGGCTGATGTGAAGCAAAAGCAGCTTTGGGAAGTGATGTCTTAGCATGAATTCATCTACTTTGTTTGTAGTGCTTAGAAATTCACTGCTCGCTGGAGGAAGGTAACTTGTTTCCCAGAACCAGAATGTGGACAAACATATTTAGCAGTAAAAATCTTAACACTTGGTTTATCTACCTTCTCTCGTCTCAAGTACAGAGAACTACTTTTCTTCATGATTCCAGCAGAATAGGTTGCCCTACTTGCCTCTCACAAGTATCTCTTAAAATGCGTGAATTTGGCCTTTAAGGCCAATTCACATGAACTGCTTATGTGGATCCCATTTGGGGAATTGCTTAATTAGAATTAGAGATCAAGACTATTATTCTGCAAGGTGTATAATGAAATCCCACAGAACACTGAACCACACAGCCCTCATGTTTGTTATTTTTCTACTGCCAGATATCATCTCCTCCTCACAAGAACAACTGAACAACGCAAAGAGCACATCTGTCTCAGTGAACAGATTGAATTGTGGCAAATGCTTATTGAATCAAAAAACTGAGGATATCATGAGCAATGGCTGTTAGGAAGGAACTGTTCAAGTTGAGTTATACAAAGATAACAGAATAATTGCTGTTATTGAGGGATTCTGTGGAAAAAAAAAACCCACAAATGCTTGCTCATGGGGACTAGAATGAGACTTGAATAGCTCAGAGGCAGGGGGGATTTTACCTGAATACATGCAATTTAATTGCAGAAGAGTTGATTAACTACAATGTTGTGGTATCAGTCGTTCAAGCTATGAGCCAGGCATTGAAAATAATTGTTAGTACTGGGAATGTCCTGCTCTGCCTGGAAATGACACCACTCTGTGCTCGAGCCAGGGAGGTGAATTCAGCTCACACCATTTCATTTCCTACCAGGGACCAATGGGACTGATATGGTCAGATGTTGCACTTTGACTAAGAGGGTATTGTGTGCTAAATGGCAGTGCTAATTTTAAGCATTTTGTTTCATGCAATTATCTGGTCATGCAAATTTGGTTGTTTCAGCAATTTCTTAATGGAACATTACTGTTAAAAATCCTTTCATCTGCTGCTTTGTTTGCTTAAGCTGATTGAAACAATGATCACTTTGTTTTCCTCAAAGCTAATATTTTTTAGGAGAACAAACTTTTCCCCTTAAAAGCACCTCCCATCCCTTTCTGTTTCTTCGTCTCTTTCCCAGTTCCTCCAAAGTTCTGAGGTTTCAGAGACTGAAGTGCTGGTCATCTGGGGAAGCTCTCTACATAGAGAATGTTGTTCTCTGATCAGATAACCCTTTCTAAGTAGTTGTTAATAAGAATATTTCTCTTGTTTCTCTCTGGGAGAGACTTCTGAGCAGTCATGCTCTAGGAATGTATGGCTGCAGTATCTTCTGGGCTCTGGCTGCAGTGGAGTGGGGCCAGCAGAGACTTTGGCCCCTGTTTCTCAGAAATGCTTTCTTGAGCAGATTCTCATCATTTCCCAGAGGAAGGCAACACCACTCGATGTATTATTCATCTAGGCAAGTTCTTAAATACAAGAACCACATGGCAAAGTACATATGTGATTGAAGGCTACCTCTCATACGTAATTGCCTTGATGGGCTTTATAGTGCATGAGACAGCAAATAGCATTCCTAACTTCACTCAGTTACAAGAAACTGTTGGTCACTGTCTGAACTGCCTCTTTACTCCCACTGACTTTTAAGTACATAAAACAACTTCTTGTGTTTCACAGCACCAAATTGAGAGGTCAGAGGGCTTCCTGCTTAGGTATTGAGAGAGAACCTGGCACATGAAGACACAAACAGGTGCTCATTGTGCAGTAGTTTACTTCAGCTTAGCTATTATATACTTGTAAATCTATTACAAGAATCACGTCATATAAGGAGTAGGTTCAACAATAGAGTCTGCAGGCTTGCCTTTTTGTCTGATATTCTGATACTTAATATGGTTAATATAAATGACTTCAGGATATGGAGGTGTTGTGTTGGAAAAGAATCCATTTTTATTATAGTCAATTTAAGACATCTTTAAAGGTGAGAGGGGCTTGCCTGGTGGTGTGGTGGCTGCTTGCAAAGCAGGGAAGCCTTGCCATGATTATAGCTTTAATCCACAATCAATCTACATTATATAAACGTGGGTCTTTGTAAATGTCACTTGTGATTTACCAAGCTGGGAGAATTTAGCAATGTCTGAAGAACCAACATGTGAAAGCCAAGCCCATGATACCAGACTTGAACCAATGTTCCTTCTTGGTGGAACTTCTGTGGCTTCTTCCAGGGAGCTTTTCAGTGGTGGCCCTCTTGAACTGAATCACACTGAAAGAGAGCATCCTTGGAGTGATGAAGGTAGGAAGGTAAGTTTGTATCCTCACTCCAAAATGAGTGGAACACAAGAGGCATTAATGCCAATGAACACAATGGACATCTGACTTCCTGGAGTTCCTCTTTCACTGAGGCTGTTCTAGCAACCATGAGCGAGATCAGGGTATGAACAATTGGAGTGCTACCTGACTGGATTCCTTTTTTGTGCCTGCTGCGGCAGGCAGAACAAAGAGCAGCATATTGACTGCAGAGCAATTTGAAAACCCTCCAAGTGCAAAAGAGACCACCCAGAACTCCTGCTCAATGGGCTATTCTGAAGCAAACTCTCATTAGTCAAGGCACAAGCTCCTGTACCTGTGCTAGTTGAACAGGAATAGATTTCCCCCATCAGGTTTGTCTCCAGGATCCTGTTATCATTACTGTAAAACACCAGCTAATATGGCTTCCATGAAACACTCTGAATAAACATTTTCCTTCCACTATTTCTGTGAAAGTGGTCTTTGCTGAAAATATCATTAGTATGTTTGAAAAAACCATCCGCTGAGTAGTTATTTACAGAGACTTTAAATACACAGGCTGAAGAATGGACTGCTGTGAAAGCACTACTGCAGCTCCAGCAGAAAGGCTGGTGCATCAGCCCAGAGGCACCAGCCATTTCCTCCCTGTGCTGCAGACAGGGGATGTGGATACTGGGGGAGCTCCCACTGCCACTCCCTGTCTGACTGCTGGTGCAGGACAGCCAGCTGCTTGGACCTTGCCCTCTTCCATCCTGGGCATTGTGGATGTGCGCGTGTGGGGGATGGGCTCTCAAAAGGCAAGAGCTATGGTGAAACCTGCTGAAGATGTTGAGGTGGGCTTGTAGTTCTCAATGCCACATTCATGCATAAGTGGTAGCACAAGTGTGGAGTCACTCTAGACTAATAAAAGACCAACAATTAGTTAACAAAAAGACTGTGTTCAATGACTTCAGTGGGACAAAGGAAGTATCCATGCAGGTATACAAAAACATCTATAAAGTTGAGAAGCTAGTGATGAAAGATTACTGTGTAAGTTGTTGATAAATCCTTGACCACTTTCACATCTTGCTGAGCTTGTTATAAATTAGGCAGCTGTAAAATACCTGTGAATCCTGATGACCAGCAATATTTCAGATGCGAGGAATAGCTAGGAGTCACTAAAAAGAAATGGTTGTGGTTTCTTTTGTTTGTGGTCATTATGGATGTTATTTCTGCTTATTGCCTGCATCTGCTGTAATGCCCTCACGATGCTATAAGGCACAGGTTGTGAGCAGCTGCAAGGCTTACTTATCTGAGAATTGATCAGTTTTCTCCTGTTTCTCCTTGCTTAGGAACTGATGCAGCTGCATGCATGGAAGTATATGGGTATATCTGTATTGCTGGTGGGGATGAGGACATGCTGTAGCCTTTCCAGCTCCTATCTCTGTTGCATCTCACCATGTCTCTGTGTGCAGCCAGTTCTCTTCATGCAGGACTTCCCTAGCATGTCCCCACGGCTTTTTCTGAGTGCAAGTATGCTAAATTCTCATAGGGACTCTTTTTAGGTGGAGTTACTATGTTTTTTGAGCTGTGGGCCATGCTTAGAATTTATTTTTAGCTGTGATTACGCCTAACACTCACTGACCTTCAAACTAGATCTGACATAGAACTCCAAAGTAATTGTGTTCTTTGGAAGAAAGCTACAAAGTGCTTATGAGCAAAGTGAACTAAGTTTTCTCTAAGTATTCATGCAGTATAGCAAAACTAAAACTGTAGATGTATTAAGAATCACCTAGTCTTCTAAGTTACAGAGAGCCTTTAAAAATTGCATGTATTTTTTCAGAAAGTTAGCCCTGAAACAAAACAAAACCCCCGAAGTATTGCTCTAAGGACCTGGAGTAGCTCTTGGAAAAGAGGAGGCTCAGGGAGACCTCCCTGCAGCCTTCCAGTACTTGAAGGGAGCTTACAGGCAGGGGGGGAACTGACTTTTTACACAGTCTGATAGCAGTAAGACTAGGAGGAATGTCTTCAAACTAAAAGAGGGGAGATTTAGGTTAGATGTTAGGAAGAAATTCTTTTTTTAGTGGGCAGTGAGACCCTGGCATAGCTGCCTAGAGAAGCTGTGGATGCCTTATCCCAAGAGACATTCATGGCCAGCTTGGATGGGATCCTGGGCAGCTGGCGGGGTGGCAACCAGCCCATTGCAGGGGATTGGAGCTCAATGATCTTTAAGGTCCTTTCCAACCCTAGTTGTTCTATAGCTCTTAAATTGTGGAGCAAAGGACCAAGTTCTAAGGTGATGAGGTGTTTGCCTCTGCCTACAGGTACCTGATTTCAGTTAGGAAAATGAGACTCAAGGTCTTAAATCAAATGGTGCTTGCTGAAATGTAACTCTTCAGCCAGATTCTGTAGTAGAAATTGTAGCTGCTCAGCCACTGACTTCCAGCAATTATTCTTTTTATCACAGATAAACATCCAGTGCCACTAAATCAATAGTTCTGTAGTTGATTTGGTTATCTAATCACTGATTTTTTTGACTGCTTTTTCTATTAATCATGAACTTTTTTCATTATCTAGCAAACTTCCATTCTTTTTTTTTTTTTTTTTTTTTTTGGTGCTACATAATCTTAGCAAGCCTACTAGTGTATTTTGTCTGTTTTCTCTGTTAACAAAGAGGTGTTATAGCAGCACTATTAACACTTCTGCAGTGCCAGAGTAATGCAAGGTCACCAGAATCCACCAATGAGCCTTGCTCTGCATGTTAAGTGTTGATGGAAACATGGGTTGTGACTATGCTGTTGAAAAGATGATGGCGAGATCTTGTCAGCTGTAATCACTTCAATAGTGATTTTTGGGGAAAACTGAAATACTTGGTTGATGTCTCAATATATCAATATAATGCACGTGTTGAAACTGGAAACTTTTTTGAGGTTTCATAATATATCATTTCTTTCTGCATGCTTCTAGGAAAGGTCAGATCCCTCTTATGCTACCTATACTATGTGAAGAGCTGTAAGTCTAACCTGGCAGCAAGCTTTTCACTTTTAAACTCAAGGAGTTTGAACCGAAACTCTTAGTATGAATACTGCCTTGCTTTTGCATAAGCCTCAATCCATTTAGATGTGTAAATGTAGTTATAGTGGGCTGAACTGGAAGCCTAGTTCCAGTTTGCCCTGTGTCCTCTACTCATCCAACTCTGGAGCTAGATTTGTGTGGGTATGAACTGCCTATTTTTAACAGTTGCTTTGATATGTGTGGTTTAAGTGTTGGAAACTGTGCCTCTGTGCTATGTGTCTTTCATTTCCCTTGCTTCCCAGCCTAGTCTCTGAATAAAATGTTGTTTGTGTTTATATTCAGAAAGTCAAGATGTAGTTGACTGTGTACTTGTCTCCCCAGCTCATCTTCAGACCACAGCAATGGTCCAGCACTGGCCACATGGCAGTATTGCCCTAATGCTACATGTAGATACCTCACTGCCATTTTTAAGATTCCACTTCATCTATGCTGTTGTGTTGGCATCACTCCAGGTCCACTTTATCAGTATTTCAGCGCATATTACTGTTTCTGTGTGTATGTTTGTGCTCCTTAAAGCTTGGTGTGCTCAGTGAAGCTGACGTGTCCCATTCCCAACATGGGCCCTTTTCTAATTCTCCTTAGTTACCTTGAAAATTTCTCTTGTATCATTGTGACTCTTGTCTTCAAGTCACAGATTGTGGTCACAGGAGACCATGGATCAGATGTTAAAAGCAGCGGAGGTGACAGCCTCATCTATTTCTTATACTAGGCATGAGACCAGGCAGCCCTTACTGTAGTGTTATCTAGGGACATGGCATGAAAAGCCACTGGAACTGCTGGGAAAAAAAAAAAAAGAAAGAAACCATAAATGAGCTTATGTTTATCGAGCCTCCTGCTCTGAGTGGTAAGGAATAAGCTGCTTCCTGCACTGACAATTTTTTTTGAAGAGGGTCTCCCTAAAGGAAGCTGCATGATGTATATGTGTATGGGGGAAGAATATGCAGAACTAGTATGGGATGTAGCAACAGTTCTTAAAGTGCAACAATTTGAGCATCTGGCTCAGTGGTCAAAATGAAGTCATTTGTCTGGGAAGACATCACAAGTGTAGGGGGTGGTCTGTATGGTAATGTATGCCATAGGTTTCTTAGCTTTGGTGGGAGCCACTGACAGATCAGGATAGTAGCTGAATGTTGGTGCTGGCTTTCACACATGCATGGTGTGACATATCCTTTACATCTAACAGGTATTCTTGCCAAAGCTGATGTGTAAGCATACACTTTGAGCTGTCATTTATCGCTGTAGACAAAACTAAACTGGGCTGGATGCTATATTTAAAGCAGAAATGATAATAATACTTGCTATAGTTACAGGCTTCCCAGAGTGCTAAGGAAACATATGACAAATCCAAGCCAGCTATTTTTCCAGATTTTGTGCCAGGGTTCAATCTGCATAGGTGGCAGTTTTGGAAAAGCTCCATAGAAAGCTTTTTATCTGACCATTCATTTCTGCTAGCTATTCTCATCTTAAATCCCACTCAAGCAGAGCCTAAACCTGCCATAGCTTAAAAAACAAACAAACAAACAAAACAAAACAAAAAACCCTTTGCTATCCAAAACAACTCACTGGCTTCAAACCTACCACAGATTGAGACACGTAAGCCACAGATAAAGGCAAAGATGGGCTTTTTCATTATTTCCTGTGCTTATCAGAGCCAAAATCCTTTTCAGAGAGCAAACTGAACTCATCCAAAGAAGCTAAAAGGAGAATGTGGAATACTGTGAAGAAAGCAACCAACCAAACTTGTAGGTTTCCACCACTGGCATCAGCAAGTGCGATATTATCCCATAATGTGCTGAAGCCCACCAGGCAGGTAGGTGGGCAAATACGAATTTGGGTGTGGGATTTTCATGCTTACCTTCAGACAGCTTGAAGGTGAGAGAGGCAAGAGAGCTGCAATTAGTCACCTCTGCCCTTGGTTACTGTTCCTACACCTTGGCTGAGTGACTGGCACTGCTGAGCAAGGGTGCTGTGAGCAATTAATAGTCAACTTGGTAATGAATTATCAGACAAAGACTTCATTGTGCTGAAAGTTTGGGCAACTGGGATGCTGCCCATATATCTGCAGGTACTGAGTGGTCTGTTTCCACAAATAATAGAGGAAAAGTGTTGGAACTTATAGAATCATATGATCGCTTAAGTTGGAGAAAACCCTTAAGATCATCATCTCACATAACGGTTCCTATATTATGTAATGTACACATATACATGTGCTTCTATGAAGAAAATTGCAATGCTTTCACTTTCTGAGCAGTTCTACTAAGTGGCCACCCACTCTGAGACAGTCCCTTTCTGGAAACCAATGCTGTTGGAAGCTGCTGAGCCTTTCGACCTGGGGAGGTGTTTTAGCAGTCCTGGAAGCATTACCTACTTATTTCAGACTAATGTTTTCTGTCTGTAGCTGGAGGGAGCCAACAAAGATAGCCAGAAAAGGGGTGACTTACGTGAAATTTAGGAACGGTCCAGCAGATTAAAATCTCTTGTGTGCTGCATGCCCTGAGACCAGTAGTAATATTACTTAAAATTCCTGAGTTTTTGCTTGAGTGTTTTCAAGCTGAGGCTCCCTTTTCCCATGGAGAACATCATTACATTTTGCTGAGTTTTGAAGAATTAGGGCGCACCACTTCCAAAAGAAGAGCAGTTAATGACACTGGGTGATCTAGCTAATCTCAGATGTGAAATCCTACGTGTAGAAGCAGCTCCCACATACTGAAGCATGGCAGAGGGTTCCTGACTGCAGTGGTAAACTTAGTCTGAGGAATTCGGTAACTACTTAAAATTCTCATTTTCCGTACAAGGAGCAATTCATGCTTTATACTCATTTGGCTCCCTGTTTTTGCTCAGTCCGTTCCTGTTACGTTTTAATGGCTGTAAGTAGTCACACTGAGAGCCCTAACAACTTAAAATCTGAACTAGCGAGGAGGAGCACAGCTACATTGCATGACCCTCATCTGATGTGTCTACCTCTGACAACAGTAATTGTCCTTTGCCTTGTCCATTTAGAGTATGACTTTTAGGCTATAACGCATGCACTGCATATATATACCAATGAATGCTCATCATGAGCAGACTTGTAAAATTGAAAAGACCTTGATAATGCCCTGCTGTCAGCTGAAAACACTTCCTTCAGTTGCCTGGGACCTCTGGCCACCAGCGATTCAGAGCAGAGCCAGACTTGCCATTTTAGCCAACACTCATCAATTTACTGATCTTAGAAACTCATTAGTGACTTCTCCCACCACCACAACTCTCCCTGCCACTGATGTTTTCACTGGTAGGTGGCAGTTAAAGATCGCTGCTTGTTTTTTTTAAGTGTCATTTGTGGCTATCTTAGATTTGTAATTACGCAAAATGTTTAAATACCTGGGTTTATTCATGTGATGGCCCTTTTGACTTCACTAGGATTACTTTTGTACAAGGTATGTGTTGAGGTAGATCATCAGATTGGAGTTTAACTATTTATAAAAGTTTCCTCTGTTCTCTGGCCCAGCAGAAACAGGAGCTGTGCAAAGCTGGAAGGCATTTCCAGTTGGAAGTGATGGAACCTCTCATTAGGGGTCTCATAAGCCTGAGGTTAGAAAGTTAAGCTGAATAATAGGAGTATCAGCATAAGGTAGGACTTGCCAGTAAGAAGTGGGATGCTGGCTAAAACAAATACCCTCACAAACCTGTGCAGCTGGATTGATTGGAGAGCTTGATTACTCATCCTTTCCTGTCTAGACAGACCCAGTTTTTAGATTTTATTAAAGTTAATATTTATTGTCCTTGATGGCTGTCTTGGTGCAAGGGTGAAGTTTCAGGAATTACTGTCAATAGGACTGGAAATGGAGTTTGGGAAGATATTATTAGTAAAACAGCCAAACCTGCTGCTGTAGCTCCATGAAAGAAACGGGCTCTTCTCCCTGCGGGTGCAAGAGGGTAACCCCCTCCTTTTCTGTGGCCTCTTAGGTCTGTAATTACATGCTAAGCTGAAGCAGCAGTGTTCAATTACAGTGAATGCATTCAGTGTATTGTATGTGAGCTGTGGAAGAGCTAACCTGAAGCTGAGTATCTTCAGTTGGTTTGTAGGGTGTTGGTCCCTCCTGCTTCAGGAGCACAGCTGGCGGAAGCTGCCTCCCTTCTCCATCCCTGTTCCTTGCAGGGGACTCTGGCAGAGTCTTTCCCAAAGAGACAGTGTGGGGGAAACCACCCATTCCCATGCTCGCAGAGTGGTGATTCTCCTGCTCAGTAGCCACAAGTCCTGCTGCAGTTCATGGGCCCCTTTCTTGCCTGTGTTCAGCCTTCCTGTCAGGACTGCTACTTGCCTCAGCTGGGTAGCTTCCCATCTCTACCTTGACCCTGCGTAATACCCATGCTGGTACCAGCTTTTCTCCATTTGATCCTCTCTCATGCACAGGCTTGAGGCTCTGGAGACATGTAGAGCTGGAGACAAAGCAGTGTGTACGGCTGAACCAAGCATGCTTCGTGATACTTAGTCTCACAAATGAGGACTGTGAGGGCAGCTAGAGAAGCCAACACATTCAAAAGCTCTGAGTAAAGAGGACTATGCTCAACACTTAGCTGAAAAGGATTTATTTGTTCACTTTCAAATCAGACATTTTTGGGGGGGCGTCTGGTGCCTTTGGGGGAACTTTAGTCCATTTACCGATGAACAAGAAGCACTGCATCACTTCAGGTCCTGACAAAACTGAATGAAAGTAAGATTGTCAAGTGTAACAGATGAATGGAGAAAGATAAGTACATTAATTGATACCTGGAAGACTTCTATAACTTGGGTGCTGCACAGCTTTTTAGAGCTGTAAAGGCCAGCAGTGACCTTGTCCCCTTAGGCTTTACAAGGTCAGATAATGGGGAAGCTGTCCACTTGTATGCAGTGTGCACAGGGAAGCCAAAAGATTTATTTTCCCCTTCCATCTGTTGCTCTGGTTGCAGCAGGATTTTTTCATTTGCTGGGGTTTAGAAGTGAGGATGAAGAACCACAGAGCTGGCTGTGTGCTCAGTAGTCTTTAAAGGCATCCATTTGGCATTCATTCAGTCACTTATGCATGGGCTGTCAGAACTGAAGGCTTTGACATTGAACTGGTCCAGTTTATTCTGATAGGGAAAGGATATGAGAAATAAGTACTGACTGGGAATGGAAGATGGTCACTGACAAAAAAGCGGATGCTATTAGAACCTTTGTTTTGTTGGAAAAGGGAGCCTACTTCTGTGGGGTGCTTGTTTTCCTTTCTTTGACAGAATCTAGTCAAAATGGTAATGATTTTTCCTTTAAAGTTCATATTGTAGAGTCTTTTTTAAATAAACTAATCTTGTTCTGAATTTTTAACTTGCTGATAAATAGACATTGCAGCTGGGTAGAATGTAAAGAATCGAAACAGACTGAAAATACTCAGGTTTTGTGCTTAGGCTTTAGTGCTGAATAGGAAGGAGTGATGGAGTTTGGCATTCACCAAATGAATGCATAAGAAAATAACTGGCAATAAAAAACAGCAACAAATGGGCTTAATAACAGGGTGGATTTCAAGTTTCAAAACAGGAGTGAGAATGGTTTGTTTATTTATAATACCATGTTTTATCTTGACTATCTGCTAGTTTAAGTTAATGCTTTATGTTGCTGCCCATTGTTAAAGCAGTTACCACATTCTGAGTGTATTGGTGATTGCTTTTTTGGTAGCTGAGCCAATATGGAAATTTGAGTTTAAGACTGACTGAGTATACTTCCCACTTGAAGTTTTGCTCTGAACAGGCAAGGTCAAGAGAGAATTGGAGAAGAACAGGAGAAATTAGGTCCATTTTACAGCAGGGAAACCCCAGGCAAGTCTAAGATCCACATTTGTAGAGTCTGATTCAAATTGGAAGAGACAAAGGTGTGCAAAATACCTGCAGAGATCAGTGCCCAAAGGGCATGCCTACAGCAGAGCTGAGAGTGAAACAAGAACCTCAGTCCTGTACTAGCTGCTCTGTCTAGGTAGTCCATACTACTTAGGTCTGGTATGAAGATTGCTGAGACATCATTATGTGAGAAACCCTGCAGAGCACTAGAGATGATGCTGAGCTCTACCAGTGTGAGCTGACTTCATTAAGGGTCTGGTTCTGATCTCTCTTTACCACCTACAAATGTTAGTATCTCCCTACTGCCAGGCTTGGATACATTAGTTTCTAGTGTGTTGGATCCTGAAAGTGATCTTGGAGAGATGCTTTAAAAGGTATTTCTACTCTCCTTTCATCTTTTATGAACAGTGTTATGTTAAGTGCTCTTTGGCTGCTGTTTCAGGGAGCTGGCACAGCAAAGTGGTACGGAGCTCATTTTAATAGAGCTGGACTCATTAGCATTTCAAATTCTGAAAATATGCACAGCTGGATCACAGCCAAGGAACAGGCCGCCTCATCTGTGGCTGTCTACTGCCCTAAAAATAAAGTTCAAATCAACTTTAGTAGAAAAAAGTCTGTGTGTATATATAAACATATATATTATACATATATAAACATACATTACAGCCAAGCTGATGTTTGCTCATTGCCTGCTTAAAGGGTTGAAGTACTGCTCTGTCCTTTGGATGGTGTCTGACTGCTACGACTATTTTCACATCTAGGTCTTGAGATAATAAATTAGGTTTGCTGTGTTAGATTCTGAGCTTGAGGAGGAACAGACACTTTAGAGCACCATACTGCCTTGGTTAATATGGCTGTTTTCCCACTGTGACCTTTTATTTCAGCACACGTGCAAGTCTTGCTTCTAGTGAGTGGGAATGTTCTGAAAGCCATTTTCTCGGGTAAAGTAGATCATAGAATCATTAAGGTTGGAAAAGACCTCTAAGATCATCTAGTCCAACTGTCCACCCACCACTGATATTGCCCTCTAACCATGTCCCTTAAAGTCCTACCTGGGGTAGGTGATCATATGCAAATATCAAGTCAGCTGGGGGAAGAAAAGTTGAAATGATGTTGAGGAATTACCTGGATAAGGAAAAAATAAAAATGAGCCTGTGGCAATGCGTAGATCCTCAGTACATCCTTCACTTCAGGACCACATACAATAGTGGAGACCCCAAAATAAAATAATAAAAATATACAGAGACAAAATAGATAAATGGTCTGGAATGCCTATTGTGCAAGAGGTAGAAGTGTTATTTCTTTCAGTGTGGGAGAGATGAACAAGAAGAAACTGTCTTTAGCTTCATGACCTGCAGGGAGAAGGTCATTAAGAAAGACTTGTTCCCTTATGGTTCTGACAGCAAAGACATCAAATTATTAGACTCCTTAAAATGAGTGAAAGGAGGTATCTTGTCATAACATATGAGTCAAGCGTGAAAGTTATTGCCAAACAACTTCTGAAATCCAAAAAAGGTGTTAGAAATTGCTGGAAAGAAGGTTTCTTGGGAATTATTAAAAACAAAGGTCTGTGTAAGCACATGCATTTTGTCTCAGAAAATCTGAGCAACACATTGTCAAAAAATTGAGAGAATAATGGGAGGTGATGCTAAATGCCTGTCCTCACATGCTTCCTTATGTAGTTGGCTGCAATTGAGAGAGATTACCAGGCCTGGATGGTTTTGCATTCTGATCCATGATTATGCCAGTCCTCCAAGACAGGTAAAACTTTACCATTCCAGTAGGCTAAGGTTGGAATGCTGGCTGCAGTTCTGTGGAATTAGCCTGAGATTAGAGGATCATAAGCCATTTAGATTTTTAGCATCTGCAACCTGGGCTTGATTTTTCAAAAGATGATGAGGGTGAGATTTTAAAAGATACTGGGACATTATTTCTTCTCCTTAAAACACATAGAGGTGTGTATCCTTATGCACCCTTTCAAAGTAGGGATTACCTATATCTAAATAGATGTGTATGCCTACTTCTTCCATGCCCTGTTTTATGAGCAGGAGGTACCTTTCTCTGGCTCCTTCTCTAGCACAGGCAAAGGCCTCTTTCTTCACCAGGACTTGCATGTTCCGGGATTTGTAGGCATTCAAGTTCCTACTTGGGAACTTTGGAATGGCTGATCCATCCATCTGAGCAAGACATCCAGTGAGGAAAAGCAAATGAGGGATGAAGGGGTTGTGAGGGAAGCTACAATGTCACAGATGTGGACAGCATTGATTTTGGGGGAAGGAGGAGAGTGAGAACTTAGCAAATTCAGTGCTGAAAAAGCTGATTATGGGAGATCAGTGTCACTAAATCCCTCACTAGGAAGAGGAGTGATGGCTGCAGGAGAAGGTCAGCAATGTGCTATCAACTCATTAGACACAACTATCCTGAAAGTTGAATTAAGCACCATTCTGAATAGTGGCAGCTTATTGGAGTATACTGCACCACTGTGGATCTTTCAAGGGTGTCTGGGATGGGGAATATTCTTCTAATATTTGTTTACCTATACATGGTGACTCTGAGTGTGTTTACAAATGATCCCAGTTCCCAATGAGGTGGTGGTGTTGGATGTAACCACTATTTTGCCATCATAATCTAGTTCAAAGTTGACCTTGTGGGTTTATGGCTGTCTAGTTCCCTCTCAACTCTGGTACACAGGCTCATTTTTAATTTAACACCCATCATTTAAGGAATTAAAAACAGTCCAAAAAAGTTCTGTTGACTGAAGTCTGAAAAAATGAAATGTTCTTTGGGGGGTTTTGGGTGTGGATCATAAAGCACATTTTCGTAATATTTAGTATGTCATCTTCAAGCAATGTTTTTAAACCTCAAAACTCCAGGGATGTTCTGTAGGCTTTAGCAAACAGATGTTAGCAGTCAGAGAAGAATTATGATTCCTGCCCAAAAGTATTCCCTCTTGCCTATCAAGATAGCCCAACATGCAACACTTTCAGGATATGTCTCTTATAGAACTGAGGACATACTGTTTCTGCAGGTCTGTGAATCAAAGAGAGGTCCCAACTGCCTTTTATTAATCATCAAGGTAACATCATTTGGAGTGTCCTGATTAACAGACTGTGTGTGCAATACAGCACGCTTTGTCTCTATAAGCAGCTTCTAACTTTGAATATGTGCATTGAGATCCTACATATCCTGAGTTTTGTAATCTGCTTCATGGACTGATGGGAATTAACTGTAAATCCAGACCCTTTCTGTTACAAAATGCAGGCAAGATTGGCCCCAGAGGTCCTTATGAGGACAAGGTGACATCTGATTCATGGGTGAAGTTTAGTTGCAGCTCGGTGGGACTGTATCAAATTTCTGGCATTTTCTATTTAAATTTTCCTAATGAATGTTTGCAAAACACACCAAGATGACACCATGGTATGCTGATCTAAAGAGACCAGGAGCTTCTGCTATCTTACAGGTAGTTTGACTTCATCAGAGCTGTCATGCATTAAGATTTAATGGAGGCATCTGACATCTTGCTCTAGCTCTACTTGTTGCAGCAACCCTCTGAGAATTATGTAGACAACTTGCCTATGCAGCAGACCCTCAGCCTGTGGTCTTCTGTTCCCTTCTCCATTCTTCACATGCTTTCCTGCATCTTCATTTCTTTGGCAATCCAGTTTCCAGCCTTAATCTGAACTGATGTATTGTTTGCTTCTTGCTTTCTCACCAACAGATCAAGGGACAAAACTCCTCTTCTGTCTTTCTGCTTGCTTACACACAGGAGTCCCATTTAAATGAAGGTGAGAATCCTGCTTTCAGTATTTGGGGAGTTATCAGATTTATGAGCTTGTGATGGGAATTTTTAATGAGAATTTCAAATGGAGAAAAATCACTTTTTGAAGTAGATCCACTTAATGTAAATACTAAACTAAAGAGCACATTCTGCCAGTATTCACATGAGTAGACATGCCCACTCACATTACAGTAAGGTGAAATAGGCTACTTGTGAAAAGTAAATGTGTGTCTGATTAGTACACACTAATTGTCAGCTGTGCAGTATGTGTATGACCTTTCTGTACATCTTCACATAAACTTTCCTGTGTTTACACTGCAGTGTCTCATTTTACAAAGCGGTTCATCTTTGTGGTTATGGAGAATGGTCCTTATGAAAAGGAAACACTGCATTAGCTGTAACTTCAGTGTATTTGTGATTAATGGAAATAGATACTATTGTACATGAATCGCTTCTTTAGAGGGCAGCCCAAAGTCTCCTGGGTGTGTAAGGTGAAGTCCCCCTCGATTTGGGGGCTGTGATGGACCTGTTGCTTTGTGAAAGGCATTAATTATACTTCAGAGGATTATGATGTCCTGGTTATATTTAATTGCCATTGGTGTAGAAGGTAACAGGAAGGCAGTGATGAGCCTTCAGCTAGAGAGCTGCAGATTGGCCAAATAACTGTTTCTCTGTGATTGATATTATGGAAAAGAGATGTTCCAAGAGCAACATTAATGGCAGTGGTTTCCTCATGTGCTTGAAGATGAACTCAAAATCCATGCAGTCCTTGGAAAGACTCCTTTGAATGCTTCACCAGACTCAGAACATGCTCACAGGCCCTGTGTAAATACATGACATGGACATACTGCTTTCACTGTGAACCCAGACATGTGCTGGCAGATTTCCTGCCTTAATAAAGTGAAATCCCCTGCAAATGGCTTAGTCAACCTAATAAAAATCAGAACTGGGATCTATCAGTTCAGGGAAGTATATCATAATTGTGATTATAGCCTTCTACTGTCTGAGCCACTTAAAAGTGAATAACATGTTGAAGCTAAATAAAATTTGTAGATCTATTTATTTAGGGTGCTTGTTTCTTAAGTGTCTGGATGTAAAGATAACTTACATGAATTCAAGTCATAGAAAGGCACTCCCTGGAACATTTTTGAAAGCTTCCAGAGACAGAGCACAAGGCTGACGAGCTTGGATCAAGAAGTGCAAAATTCCATGCACAGAAGCTCCCAAGTCCTGTTAGAAGCAAAGAAAGCTTGCATTTGTAGCTGCTTCAGGCCTGATCCAACTCGTGCTGATGTCAATGGAAAGCCCTCTTCTCAAGCAGCATTCTGAGCCTTGAGAGAAGCAGGGCTTATGGAGAACGCTGTAAATGGGCAGTTTACGTCTTTCACCCTGTTTAGCAACAAACTGATCTGCAGCTGTCTCACTACTGAAGACGCTGCAAACCATCAGAAGTAATGATGTTCTCAGTCCATGGTCAAGTGCTGTCATCTGCAGCTCCTGGATTTTCAAAGGCTAAGCAGTGACTTAAGTGGTTGACTTGGGGATATAGTCTGACTTCATACTCTAGGAAAAACAATGTGGATTTTTTCACAGAAGGCTGTGAAGAATGACAGTACCACCACTGGGTCCCTGGAGGCAGGCCAGGTATACATCCTTGGTTAGAGAAGAAAAGCAACCAGCTGTATAGAAAAGGATGTAAACATGAAGTTTTAAGTTTGTCTTGCCTCTTCTGTGACAGAAAGGAAGCCTTGTCTGTTGAGCTATTCTGCTTCTCTCTTAAAAGCAACTGTAATTCAAACTGTTGAAAAGGAGCAATTTAAGGATTGGGTTTTCTTCTTTTACTGTATTTTTCCAGAAGATGACTTTCATGTAGGCCTCTTCTGACTCACAAAGAGAGAAATCATCTGTAAGGAAGTAAATCTCTGATGGCTGCTCATAAGAGAAAAGCAGCCAATGAGTATGGGTGATCTAATATTAATAAACACCACAATGCATTGAATAATCTCCTATTTGCTTGTGTTATGCTATTAGGAAGCTTAATTTTGTCAGGCTTCCAAGAGCCACAGCCACGTTTGCATCTATGGTGTTCGTTGCTGTGAGACTTAATTAGACTCTCAGTTAAAGGAGTGAGGCATACTCCAGTTCGCATCACAGTGATGGCAAGATTGTCCTGTCATACTTGACCGAAGTGGAAATATACAGAATGCAAACTCAGCCTTGCATCCCTTCAGCAGCACAAGATTTGGGCTTAGAGCTCTTGCTGGAATCATGAACCAGGACAACAACTACCTGAAGGATGATTGAGCTGCTGTCTGTAGTCATGACTTGTCTCCTGACACAAAGGACCTCTTTCAGTTGAGCCTTATCCTCTATCTTGTTCCTTCTATTTCTCTAATGTATCATGTTTGCCTTGGGCCCTGTTGAGTACAAAACTATTCCTCTTCAATCCTCAACTGCCATCAGGAGCTGGATGGCAGACCTAGACCTTAAATCAGCAATTTCTAAACAGCCCTGTCCCTAAGGTTTTCAGTATGGGCTTCCCTTATGTCCCTTTTTCATTCTGTTGAACGTGTAAGGTAGATAATATCAATTAGTCTGTTATAAATCTGACATAACAGTAAAGAGAAAAATGATTTCCAATATAACATAAAAACTTTGACTTGAATGAAAGATAAGCAAATAAATCATCTCATTCCCACTTTTGGACTTAGGTCTGCAGGGACTGGGAAACACTGGGTATAGTTTTGGGGATAATCCCCTGCAATGAAACAGAAAAGAACCCAAAGACAAGTGGGAGAGGTTTGATTGCAGATCTCCAACCTGAAATGTGAGGAGATGACAGAAGAAGGACTGGGGAAGGACTCCTTGGCTCTGTAAGCAACACTGGGATATCAATGAGGAAAAGAAGCATGTGCTGGGAGTACAAACACAGCCAGGTCTGGGTCTGAGGCCATTCAATACAACGCACAGACTCCTGCTGACTGCACGTCGCTGTTGGACCAGCCTGCTTCCTCCACCCCCTGAGCTGAGCCTGGAACGTGGCTCTTCATTGAGTCACTCTGAAAAGGAGTTGAACATTAACGCATCTGGAACAGCTAGAGCTTGGCCAAGCGCCTGGTCTGATTTGGTGAAATATTCTTGGTAACAGTCAAGCATTTTTAAACCAGTCCTCCATTAGGTACAGCTTTACTTTGCTAAAGTACGCCAGTTTCTCTTTATATGCAGTCTATTTTAAGGAGATTTATACGCAGCCTGTTATTTGGGATAATGGTGGTGCCCAAGGACAAACAAAGTGCAAACAAAGTGCTTTTTTTCATTCTCTCATCTTTCACCTGTCCTATCTAGCCCTGATCCTGCTCCAGGTTCTCAGTTACATGGGCTCCCACAGGTTTCTGTGATCTCCTTGGCCAAACAGACCTCTGAAAGGTGCTGATGCTACAATTAGGGACTGTGTGTGTGCATGGAGCACTTCTAGCAGCAAGAGAGAGCAATCTCACATGAGGAGAGGGTGAGAAGCATGTTCCCACCTCATCCCAGCTCTTACATTACAGGAGGCATTGAAGTCAACAGTTTTACTCTCTGATGCCTTCTGGAACAGGCCATGTATTTGCATGCTGATTTGCAAGCCCTTCAGATGAAGCTGTTTTGCTTCTTTCACATGTATTTTAGTGTTGCTGGCTAAAACTGTACATTGGAAATAGTATTTTATCTTTTTGGGCTGGATGCAATGTTTTGTTTGACCCCAAACGGGGAGTGGATGAATCCTGTTTTTTGGTGTACTCAAATTTAATGCATTTTGGATGGCTCTGAAACAAAATATCATGTTTTCATGTTCGGCCAGCAAACCAAAATGTAATTATTTGCACAGCTGTAAGCCTACTTCAAAGGAGACATGGCTCCTCCTGGAGTCTCAGGTGCATGCAGAGGGCATCAGCTCCTGCCATGAGTTCTGCATCCATGGAAGTGCAGGTCCCTCAACTTGCTTTCTTGACGACTGCCATAGCATCTCAACTCACATTTCACAGTGGGAAACTAGGGCTATCCTAAATCAGTGTACAGATGCATGCATTAATACATAAGCAGAAATATGTGGATTCAGTAAAAAACCTCAGCATCAATGTTCATGAAACAAATGTGTATCATTAAAACTTAAGTAGGGAGATGGATGGAAGAATAAGCTCTCCTATACTTAAAATTTTCCTCTACTTAAGTTTAAAGCATATACAGCGTGTTGGCATTCCTCCACGGGCAATAGTTGAGGCTGACTCAAGTGGGATGGCTTTGCCCTGGCCTCTGTTGATAGATGACCTCACAAATTTTGTAGTACGAAGCACTGGGAGGCTTAACAGAAGAGGAAGAAAAAGGAGGGGGAGTGTCGCTCCACTGTACATCCACACAATTTTTGTCAGTAAACAACTTCTCCCTTGTTACTCTGATGTATTAACATGGACCTGGACCTTGTCCTTACAACTCTGCCAACACCACCATTGTCCCCTTTAAAATCATGACACAGACAGGCATGGAGCTGAAGGCAAGGCTGAGGTTGCATTGCATGTGTACACCTGCACAGACCATCCCAGGAGAGCACTGCCTGTGTGGCAAGTGGAAATCTGTTCACTATTGTCTAGACCTATGTACTTCTATTTGGTGACAAGTCCTCAAATATATCTCAGCACTCTTGGATATGTGATTGATGAGCATGAAACAATGGGTTGGGCGTGTGTGGGGTTTTTTTGTTTGTTTGTTTGTTTTTTTCTGTCAGTCCTGCAGAACTCTATTCAGCCTGATATGTTGTGGTAGATAGTGTCTTGAGTTTGTGTGTAAGGACTGTTTCACATTGTGTTTCCTTCAGAATAACATGAGAAATGCGAGGGCCGGGAAAAAATAAGGGAAATGAGATGGGGGCTAAAGGCCCAGCTAATGTGGCAAAAAGCCACAGGGCTCACTAGCATTGGAGAGCTTGGCCTATCTAGCTCTAAGGTGAGTCTGCAGCCAGGTTTTAGTGGGGATGGGAACTCCTGAAAGCATTGCAAGGCACCACACAGTGAGACAGCTCTGTGGGGTCTGGGAACACAGAAGGGGAAGGTTTACCATGTTTGGCTCATTGTTTGTTTTCACTTCAATATTGAGTTCTATATCTGATTTTAGTGGGCCTGTATTCCCAGCTTGTTTTATAAAGTGATTATTAAAAAGTGGCCTCTTAAAAAAAAAATTATTAAAAATTGTTTCCTTTGGCAGGGGAACATTTTCACAAACAGGCTGTGTAATTACTTTAACTAGCAAGAGACCTGCCATTTCCTTTGGTCACTGACACAGCATTGCCTCTTTCAAATGGCTGCGTGCAGAGTTATTTTTTTATTAAAGCTTTTGGGAGACTCAACACTTAACAATAAGTTTAAAAAAGTCGACTGGAGACTTCTGGGATGCTCACTTCTCCAGCAGCACTGTTTGAACAGCTCTGTGGGCTGGGCTGATGTCCAACTGGATGGATGGATGCTTTGCTGGAATGATCCAGGAAGGGTTTGCTGTGAAGCTGTATCTTGATTGGCAAATCCTAAGCTAAGCGATGGTTTGAGATCTGCCCAGCCTGAGCTTTCAGTGTTGCGTGAGACCATCTGTCCTGCTTGAATGTGGGACAAGAATGAAAGATGCTCTTCTGTTGCAGCCTAACTGCGAACTCCTTTCTCTTTATGATCACAAAGCCTCAAATAACTTGAGCTGGTGCAAATTCTTTTGGGAAATCCAATACTGCTGCATGTAGCTGACCATCTAACCTGCTGTGTCCTGGCTGCCTGTGTCTGTGCTGTTTCTCCTCTTGAATCCCCAACAAGGAGATGAGACTCCAACGAGCTAAGCATCCATAGGTTTTCCTTTGAGGAAACAAGATACAATTTGGGGTCAAACTGCGTTTATCCCTGAATTATCTGTTACAGCTAGGTCTCTAGTAAAATGCATTCATCATTACATGCCTGTATTGCTGTTGCTGCATTTCTAAACATGATAGTGAATAGCAAATAGCACACAGGCTTGTGACAGGATGTGGCCTCGAGCGAGACTAAGGAGAAGGACTGTCTGCCAAGTAAAATCCCCCTGAGGCTGTATGGCATCAGTCAGACAAATGGAAAGCCCAGACATCTGCTGTGCTGTTGAACACTGCTCCCTTTGCTGTCTCCTGCTGCCACCCACATTCTTCTTGTATGTGTGTTCCCTCCACCTGCCCCATTCAGATGTATGTCTAGACAGAGGTCTGTGTGTCCACCTGACAGCTCAATCAAATTCAGGAGGTGTACCTGCACTCTTGATGAGTGAGGGGTGATTGTATGCTTATATATGCACTATTAACTACAAGAATGGCCAACCTCCAGCTGTGCTTATGGCCACTGCCCCTTGTGGGATTGATCCTCCTGCTCCAGAGGGGTCTTTCTGCTCTCAATATGTTTCTATGGCTGCTTGAAATTTGCTGTTGAAAACCACACTGAGATTCACACCTGGCTTGTAGAAAACAGTGATGACTTTATTAATAGGCTAGGAATTAAAATGAGAGGACTTTGGTGTTAGAAACATATTAAGAGACACAAGTGACTTTATAGGTTCAGCATGACCTTTAACTCTGATAACTGTTTATTGTTATATATGACATCCAAAATATCTGTCTGTTCTATTTTCTGGTTTTAACTTGAGCAGGCACCTAAAGGCTCTGATCTGCTTTGCTGTTACATTAGCAAGCAAGGAGATTGTATGGTGTAGCTTGGCTTGGGTCCTGCTGTGAGGTATTTGAAGGTGCTTTAAATACATATCCTTTGCTGGGAGCTCATCTAGTTGAGAGGGGAGATTCTGTTGTTTGATGGATAGTGAAGAATCTGCTAATGAAAATAATAGGCTGTGGACAAAGGAAGTAATGATTTTTAGATTTGTTTTACCAAAATACCTGTTTATTTAAAAGTTAAGTTCTCCATAAGTATTTTACTGGACTGGGACACACATATGAATTCTTGGAACTCTAACAGCCTTACTTCATAAATATTTAATAGAAGTGTTGCTATCTTAAACCTCCTTAGAATATCTTGAGCAAGGGCTGAATTAGGCTCAAAGAAACTTTAGAAATGAACAAAGGAGCGCACAGAGCCAGTTCCTGCTTGGCGAAGCTCCACTGGCGCTACAGCGTTTGGCACACAGTATTTAATAAAATACTTGTATCCTTACTTAAAGCTTTACATCATTAGCATCCCCTGCCTCTCTTCCTACATAGCATTTTTCTTTGGATGCTGTTAAAACTGCACAGAGATGACCCTTACAGCTCTCATGGTATTTGTGTTATTAGAAAGTAGAAACATGGGCAATGCGTGTGCATTGCCATTAATGCTTTAGGGCAAGTCCCTCACCATGCAAGGGTATGAGTTAAGACAGGGAATCTCCCTCTCTCACCTGGCTGAGGGACAAAAAAAACCCAGCTCAATATTTGCTTTCCTTTGGTCAAGAAATTGTAGTTTGGCTAAAGACAATTTTCTATGAGATGATGCTTTTCACAGAGAGAAAGATGGATTTTTTCCTTTCTGGAACTTGACCGTTGGCAACGGGCACAGTGTGGCTGTGGGGGGCCAGTGGTACATGTAAAAGATGCTCTGTGGTTATTCTTTACCCCATCTTCTGCAACCTGCGGCCAGAGGTGACCCCCATGAGGCGGCATGGCCAGACATCCCCATAGGAACAGAGAAACCAGTACACTGCTCCTTACTCATTCATTTGGCACCTGAGCCTTGTGGGGAAATCCCTTCAGCCAAGAGGGGAATGATAACAAATCCACATGCTGAGAGGTGTAACTCCGGTCTGTAGGGCACTTTGAATGCCTTTAGCTCCACTGAGAGCCCAAGCAGCTGAAAGATGGCAGGGAAAAGGTTTGGTGGGCATGGGGAGCCTCTCCCGCTTCGCTTGCACAATGGCAAAAAGCCACCAGAAGCTCCCAATACCAGAAACATTTTACAGGAAAGGAAATTGATTTGGGGCACTTCATCCCACAGAGCTAAAAATGTTTGGGAATGTGTGTTTTCTTACGAGAAATGTAAAGCCTGGAGGTAGCTGGAGTGAGTAATAACTAACTGTAGCATTAATAGGACAGGTTGGGGAGTGATGGAGTAACGCCCTTGCTGGAAAGGTCCATTCAGAGCAGGCTGGTGACTCTGAGTCCTGTTGTCCTTGGAAAGTGAAGGAAAGTGCCTGCAATGGAGTGGCTTACAGCAGCCAGAATGCCCAGCCAACCTGCAGAACTGGCAGCCACTGCTGAACATCAGGGTGTGCTTTAGAAGATGAAAGCTTGTACAGAATCCCAGCTTATACATAAGAGGGTGTGAGGGTTGTGTGAAGGTGATAGCAAAGTAGGGCTTGTGTTCATAAGTGGTTGGGTTTGGAGAATTATGGTTGCTCAGGTCCAAGCTTTTTATTTGTCCCACTGAGAATAAATGGGTGGTGTGCTCTTACTCCCAAGTGTCTGAGCCTCTTCTCCATCCTCCATTACTACTCATTTTCATTCTGTTCTCCTTGTCCCCTCATCTCCAGGTAATAAGGAAGTTTCTTTGTTCTTTCAGTGGGAGAAGTGTGAGGCAATTAGTGACTCCCAGAGGGTTGAAGCAGGGCTGAACCACCATCTGGGATATGATAACCAAAAGAGGTGTTTTGCACTAAGACCAGTGCTCAGATTTCATTCATGTTTTAAAGCCAGTGATTGCATCTGGCTTTTTTGAACTTGGAATCATCTCTGGGTGAGAAAAATGCCTCCCCGTGTCTCAAGCTTTAAATGAAGGGTAACACACATTCCTCTTTCCGTACATAACTTCTCTCCCTCCCTCCCCGCTAGACTGTGGAGCTGCTTAGCCCTTCTCCCCCTTGCCAGCCTTTGGAGAAGGTAATGCCCTCACACTGCTGCTGGCCCCTCCTCGCCTGCCTGGGCAGACGCTGCTTCTGAGTGCAGCAAGCTGTCCAAAGGAAATAACTTTCATGTCAAAGGCCCAACAGGCTTATGCCACAGCTGCAAGCCTGCCATGTGAGCAGCGCACAGACACCTATGTCGACCTGGAAGTCACCTGGCTGTGGTGCAGATGCTAGGTTTCTCTTCTTGCCCAGCAACATGCCCTGCTTCTGGCCCCTCTCCCCCCATCCTCAGGCTGGGTGCTGGCTTGCCCTGAAGCTCTGCCCATCCACATCTGGGTGTGGATCTACTGGAAAGCTGGCCAGCCAGCCAAACCTCCAGAGATGTTTTTCCAGGGGCTGGGAGCCACACCGTACTTCTTCCACCCTGAAAGCACTGCAGCTGGATTGCTTCTGTGGGGCCGAGCTGCTGGTGGAGTGAGATCTGGGTAGCAGTAGGGGGCAACTGAGGTCTGACAGCAAGGGGCAGCCTGAGGTTGTGCCATCTTTTTTGCTTTAAAGCCTATAAGATGAGTCTGAAGTGTGAAGGGAATGTAGCAATGGGAGTAATTTTCCTCATTTTTTGGTGGGAACTAAATTAGAGAAGCTTGGCTGCAGAAACTTTGTCTTTACTACTTCTTTCTCTGCTAGAAGCTTAGAAGGGGAAGAGTGGGGAAGATTTTATCAACAGAGGGAACACGCAAATAAACCTGATGAGCTGAGAGAGGAGTTGGTTTCAAGCTACGCTGCAGGCAGGCCTGTGCTTTCTTCCTAAGTGTGACATGAATTGCCCTGAGAGGCTTCCAGCACCAGGAAAAGGGATGCCTTCAGCTGCAGACCGACCTCTTTGTTCTTCCCTCAGTTAGAGATGCTTACTCTAGGACCTGGCAGGTGGATTCCTGCAGATTTGTAAACAGAGTGGCTAGGGGGAGAGGGGGAGTGTTTGCGTTAATAGATTGACCCTGCTACAGGCAGAGAGCCCTCACATAGATGCCCAAATCATGCTGCAAGCTCTCTGCTGTGACCTACCTAGTGACTTCGCTGGAAACGGTGCTGGCTAGCACTAAGCCTTGGGATGGAGAGGAAAAGCAAAATGTCAGGTTTGCTTAAAGAATCATGGAATCATTAAGTCTGGAAAAGACCTCTAAGAACCTCAGTGCCACGTCTCCGTGCTTCTGGAACACCTCCAGGGAAGGTGACTCCACTGCATCCCTGGGCAGCCTGTGCCAGTGCCTCACCACTCTTTTTGATAAGAAGTTGTTCCTAATATCCAACCTGAACCTCCCCTGGTGCAACTTGAAGCCATTACCTCTGTCCTATTGCTTTTACACTGGAGAAGAGGCTGACTCCCCACCTTGCTACAACCTCCTTTCAGGTAGTTGTAGAGAGCCATAAGGTCTCCCCTGAGCCTCCACTTCTCCAGAACAATCCCAGTTCCCTCAGCTTCTCCTCGTAAGACTTGTGCTCCATGTTGCTTGATGAAACCAGAAAAAGAAACCCAACCAGACCAAGTCTTTCTTGCTTTCCAGCCCAAAACATTTATGTATCATCCAATGTCTTCCTTTGGTAGGGCTGGTTTTGCATTCTTGTGCTCAGGGGCAAATCTTGCAGGAGAAACCCATCTTCCCTTTGACCCTTGCTCCCCACCACCCCACCCCCAGTGCACTGGCAGAGGACAGGAACCTAGTGTGCTTTCACCACACATCTGCTTGCCAGGCATTTTGCTTCATTCACGGAATCCTCCAGCACTTCTTACTGGAGACGGAAAGTGTTTTGGAGGCTGGAGGTGACTTTAGGTCTGCTCGCCTCCAGCTTGCCAGTGACTCATCTGTCTGCAGCTGATAGGACATCGTCTGATATTTTTTCTTAAAACTTCAGACAGCTTTACGTGCTGATGTACTGAAAGGCCAATTTCTGTTTTGACTGTTGTCATGTTGGCTCACAGGGCGTAAGGTATGTGTCACTTCTTGGGGTTAACCATTCTCATTCAGCAAATTTTATTAATAGCTCCAGTGCTTATGAATGAAAAAAAATGCGACTTGTTGAAGTTGGAAGGAGTAGGAGGGAACTTCTTGTTTTTTCCCATCTGCTGTAGATTTTGAAGGCTTTCCACAGAAAGAGATGCTTACAAGAAGGCTGAGCTCTGTGCAGCATGAATGGAGTCTCAGCTGTTTGCACCAGGTCTGAATCTGGCCCCGTTACTTTACAGAATGCATTGAGGCTTGTGAATGAAGCCAGCTGTACATTAACGCGTGAAGCATCCAGCAGCAATGTCTGGAGCTGAGCAGCAGGAACTTAAAGGCTGGGAATTCTGTACTTTTTTATTAATGACAAAAAAAAAAAAAAGGAATAAAAATCAGGGGATTGCATTAAAATCATAAAGAAAAATGAATAAAGAGATAAAGGTAGCATAGAAATTAGACACCAAATCAATCTGAGACAACTGCAAATAAATCCCTGGCAACATCTAATCCAAGATATACCAGATATACCTTTCAAAAAGAACAGTAAATGCTTCTGCAGGTCTTTTGCTTTAAACTGTGTTTCTTTACATAGGCTGGCCTACCTGTGGTATTCTTCCTTTGCTTTTGGAACAAAACTAAGCTGCAGAGGAATTAATTTGGCTGGCATTTCCACAAGGACCCCCAGGTTCAGGAACCATGTGGCTTTCAGATGAATCTTTTTATCGTGCCTTTCAAGGTTGGCCATG
Organism: Numida meleagris; assembly: GCF_002078875.1. Classification (NCBI taxonomy): domain Eukaryota; kingdom Metazoa; phylum Chordata; class Aves; order Galliformes; family Numididae; genus Numida; species Numida meleagris. Next base: position 36,696,106 of record NC_034413.1, on the reverse strand, counting down.
TTTTATATCCCCTGTTGCTGATTTGGGTCACTTTGCCTTAAGTAGAACATCTCTTCAGAAATGATGAGATTGGAACAGAGAGGATCTGAACAGGACTGATTTGTCCCTGTCTCTAGGGAAACTTGGGGAAGAGATGATGTTCCTGGTAGTTTGGAGGGACTTGTAGTAGGTAGCTGATCTCCAGCTGTTGTTTATACTTTGGGAAACCAGGTATATAACAACAGCTGGAGACCAACAACCTGCACTGTTAGGTTGGGTTTCCCTTCCTCTTCCTTTGCTGACCTGTAAGAAAACTTGTGTGGGTGATTCATCTCCCGGTGTTCCCGTGGTTACTATGAAGTACGTTGCAAACAGTATACATCTGTGACATAACTGATTGCGTGCATGTGTGTTGAGATGATTATCAAGGCAGACAAACTGCAGTGAGAGGCTTTCTTAATCCTGCTTTCATCTGTGGGCAGTGAACTTGCAGTAATTACAAGGATACAAATTTTAGAAGTTGCAGGAAAAGGAGCGCCTGTGATTCATAATGACATCTTGTTGAAGAGAAGTCTCTAAATATGTAGAATAGAAAAATGATAATTTCTCAGTAGAACTTTCAAAACACATTTCACTGAGGTGCTGTTAACAGTGCTATGAAAGTGCCTGGTTTCTTTGAAAATACAGCTACTAGAGCAGGCTTATGAAGAATATCAAAGAGCACATGTTCTGCCAGAGCAGCATAACTCCATTCCTTTCAGCAGTGATTTTGGTGCTGTAGCCTTAGCCTTTTTCTTGACCAAAGTAAGAGCAGCCAAAAAGTCTGTAACTTCATCCAACCATCTGCACACAGCATTATAGATCAGCATATACATCTTGGATGTTATATTTGTACGCTGTGTTACTTGGTAGGAAATAGTTCTTAGATCTATAAAAGAAGATGATGTGACCTCCTGAATGCAGACATATTGCTTGCCATGTGCTATAGCAGGTAGCCCTGCAACTTTTTCTGGTAGCCTTCCATGCACATCCATCTGTCTTCCATTAGCTGTTAGTGACTTGCCACCCAAGACTCCCTAGGAAAGAGCTAGGATATTGAAGTTGGAGTGAAAACAAGCTTAAAAAATTGCATTAATTTTTCAGGTTTGTAATCAGTGTAACGGAATACACCTGCTGAAGTCTTCAAAGGTTTCCAGATATCACAGTGATGCGTAACACAAAGCTAACACATGTGCATCTTTACTATGGCCTTAAGGCATTGCTCAGTAAAGGCTCCTGTCCTTTTTTTCAGAGGCTTAGAGGCAAGCATCAGAGGGTTCCAGATCCACAGAGCTTTGTACTACACAGGGCTGTTCCCCATGCAAAGTGGAGGCAACAGGGAAGAATATCAAAGGCTCGCCAGGCATATATCCCACCAGCTCTACTCATTGCTGGGGGTTTGCCCTAGCATGGGTTTTGGAGGAGTGGGTGGAGAGAGGGCTTGTTTGGCTAACATTGAGCTCCCGTTAATGGTTACCCAAAGACAAACTTCCTCCTGCTCAGCAGGACTTGGCCCTGTCTCCCGCTTGCACTGAAAAGGAGGTGACCTTTTATGCTTCGGCAGCTTCCAGGTGGCTGTAAGCACAGATCCCAACCACTTGGAGTTCCTCAGCTCTGACCATACTGATTTGATGTTCCAGAAGGCCCCAAGACGGAGGAATTTCCATACTTGCAGAGTGTGTGGATGTTTTCTAAGCTTCATTCCATGTCCCAGCACTTCTGCCCAAGCAGATCTGTAAGATCCTGCACTGAAGCACATTGGTCTTACATTAATTATAACTTCTGACATTAGAAGAATGATCTATAAAAGCAGAATAAAAACCCCATCCAGTGAACGGTCTCAGTTAAACAAACACATAAATTCATGATAAGCCCTGTGAACTGCTGAGAAACATCTACTAGGGTCCATAAATGTGCTGGCTTTCAGTTTCAGCCTTAATTACCTTTGTGCTGCTTTACTATGTGCTTTCAACCCATGCAATGAAAATACATCGGTGCTAGATATCACAGCAGCTTGCGGGGAACAAAGCTTCATCCTTCTGGAGAGCTGGGCTGTGGGAAAAATGCACCCATGTGCCATTCCTGTATAGACAGGCTAGTATCGATAGTAGGCTTCCATTGATTCAGGAAGATCCTATAATTCCTTCAAAGTAAATCTGAGATTCAGCAAAGTATGAACACTTCTGTAGACATGAATTTTGTGCAGTGCTACTAATTCCTGATTACTCCCAACTCCTTCTTGGATGTCTACTCTCTATAGTAGAACAGGAAGTAGAGCTAGTTCACCATAAACCCTAAAAGTAGTTTAAAAACTTTTTTTTTTATTTAGGGTGCCAGATAGTTTAAAGTTTGTTTTCATTTCCTTTTGTATTTCTTGGTGGTTTGTATCTTTGAGAAATATCAACTTTTCTGGTTTTATTGTGCTTTCTCACACCTTCCCCTCTGGAGATTTAAAAATCTGAGATGTTTATAGCCTTAAATACTCTGATTTTATTGGTCCTGCAAGAGCTCCACAAATGGCTCAGCCTTAGTCGGCCACTAATCTTCTCCTTGGTTTAAAACAGGGTTGTTAAAGAAACAAAACCCCTAAGGACAAAGACCCCCAAAGGTCATTTATCAGACACTAATCAGAATGAATAATAGCTCAGCTGGGCTGAAGGAAAGGTCCTTTTTGTGTAGTAAACGTGGGCAAATCTGGATCTATTCCTCCTGGTGACCAATAATTTGACATAAATTACACAGCAACTACTTAGCAGGGTTTGGAGGTGTTTTCTTTCCTTTGCCCTGAAGATGAACTTCATTTGCAGCAGGGCTGCCAAATACATTTCATTGTAAAGAAATTTGCTTTCTAAACTAGACACCCTCAGGGATTGAAATTGTGTGGAAACAGAGCCAAATCCGATTGCTCGGCTATCTACATTGGTTGGCTGCACCTGAACGAGCGCTATCGTTCCCCACATCTTGTGTTTACTCAGCTATTTATCCGCTGGCTTGGGGCCACGTTCCTGGGAGCATGGAATTCCATCTGCTTCTGGGTGCACATGGGAGCCCTTGGGGGCTGTTCGTGATCTTTGCAGATCTGGTACTAAAGAGTGACTTGCAGTTGGTTTCTGCTGTTCTGTACTTGCCTGTTATCATAGAATCATAGAACAGCTTTAGTTGGAAGGGACCGTCTAGGTCATCTAGTTCCACCCCATGCCATGGGCTGGTTGCCCCCCACCAGCTCAGGCTGCCCATGGCCCCATCCAACCTGGCCTTGGGCACCTCCAGGGATGGAGCACCCACAGCTCTCTGGGCAGCATCATAACAATGGCTGATGGAGTTCCCTGTCTAGCCTTACAGAAATCTCAGAACAACAAGATGTTGTGGTGCTGAGAGCTGTCTGATTGCCTTGCAACCTAAGCATACTAAAAATGGTTGCTATAGTGCTCAAATCCACAAAAAAATACAGTCCAAAATGGGAAAAAAAAGTTCTCTCAGCCAATCCAAGCACAAACTAAGGAATGAGTCATGTTGGATGTATTTAAAAATATATGGCCTGTTCCTGTACCTGTAATGTAAAACATTGCTGCAGCTCACTCTACTAATACAGTGGAAATTCCAAGTGCATTTCTCATGAAGCCTATCTGTTATGTTATCCAGTTGAGTTACTTAGAAACAGCAGTCACTGCAGTGTTTTAACAGGGGACCATAACCACGATTTCCTTTGTGATTTCAGTGTACGCTTGTCTTGACAATCCATGAAGGTGACGTAACCAGAAAACAGACCATTAATCTCATCCGAAGCTTTACATTCCAGTGTGCCATAAATCAAGTTTTAAATGAGTTTCCACTGAACAAAAGCAAAAGGGCTTTGCAAAAAACTTTCATTTTCTGGGAGGCTTTCTTTCACTGCAAGTTATTATATAATTCTTTAAGTAGCAGCTAGTTACGCTCAAGCGATGAATTTCTGTTTTTACATCTCCATAAGATACTTTGCTTAATAGATGCAGAAGCTGCTGAAAGAAAAAGAAGGGCCAATTTCAGTGTCCCATTCTTAGGGAAAAAAAATGCAGCATTTATTTCTTCATAGCCAAAGGACATGGCTGATTATAGGTTGGAACCATGTGGAACTACCTCCTGGAATGAACTGGGGAAGTCGGAATGCTCAGTAGTTGGTCTGATCCTCTGAGCTCATTTTTGTGCTCTGGCACCTCTGATGTGGTACAAATACAAAATCAGCTGTGCTTGCAGGCTTTGTTTTTAAAAGCAGTTTCCAACACCAAGTCTTGCCTTGTTCTATAGCACATAAAGCTTGGAAATGCTGAGTGCAGGAGAGGATGTAGCAGAGATGTGTGAAAATGTAGTTTTATACCCCCTTGTTGGATAGAAATGCTGGAAAATGCAATATATAGCACACAAGCAGGAGCTCTGACATGTAGCAATGCTTTACATCCGTTCGGTACCTGCCTGTGGTAGGATGCAGAGGCTCTAGGGTTGCTAATGCCTGCACCAGACCTGTTGTGCTCTGCAAAGCCTCTGGGCAGAGTCCTAACAGCCCTTCAAGGCTCTGCAAAAGGAATGGGAGGCCCCGAAAGGGGAGCTGGAGCAGGGAGCCATAGCCACATGTGTGAACATTTCAGCTCCTTTTTCAATGGTGATGACCTAGGGCAGGAAGGTAAAACTCAGCAGGAACATTTTGACCTATTAAGAAACAGCAGTGTTAGCAGCAGAGCTGAAGACACACTCTGATGTTGGGGTGCTGTCAGACTGTCTGGAGCAGTGACCTTTTCCTCCAGGTCAGCTCTAAGCAGGGAAGAGAAAAGAGGAAGGAAGTCCTTCTGCGTAAGTGGCCAGTCTGGGACGTGCAAAGCTCTTTGGTGACCATTCTCTGCCTGATTTCTCCTGTTCAGAAAGTACAGACAGCAGTGTTATCCCACCTCACAGGTGGGAAATTAACACAGCCTGAGAGATGCCCAGACAGCACCACAGCCCAGGCAAGTGTTTTTGATTGGAACCACTGCCCAGCCTCAGTCCCGTCATGGGTTTGGCATGAGGACAGGACCTTGGCATGGCCAAAACCACTCTGTAGCTGAATGATTGATCTGTGAATTTTGTGTGGCTCAGGACACTGAATCTACTTTTTTTGAAATATTGGCAACATCACATTGTTTTGCCTTGAAAACAGAGAGATGGAGCAGAAAGGCTGCAGAGGAAACGCGTGTTAAAGTCTAACTGTTTCCATCAGTGTTCACGTTCCTCTCTTCATTCAAGAACATGATCTTGAAAAATACATCCGAGGTCAGTCACAGGGTGGTGGTCTTGTTAGTGGTGGCTTAGGTAGAAAGGAAGGGTATTTCCCACCCACAGAGGCTTACTGGCCTGGTGATGGACAAGGTGAAGATGCAGGAGCAAAGGAGCCCCCTCTGGCCTTAGCAAAACATACAAATGTGCTATTTTCCTCTGACTGGAGCAAAGTCCTTGCTGAGCTGAAGAAGAACGGAAGCACGCATAAGTTGGCAGTGGTATCTTTTGTAGGATGGAAATGAAAGAAAATTGGTTTCTGGATTAGATATGATCTGGGCTTGTAGATCTCTCCAGCACGGGATCAGTTCAGCTGGTCAGCAGACCAGATTTGCTGTCTCCCTGACCAGATATTGCTGTGGAATTATCTCAGGAAGCCTAGATTTTCACAGTACAAAACTCACCTTCTTTTCTAGCTCTAAGACTTACAAGACTTACATCACTTTTTGTCATTCCCTTGCCTCTATTTGCCCTGTTACTTTTCCTTTACTGGAATAATGCTTTCTAACAATAAGCACCTGGGAGAAGCAAACATTCTCAAGCATTACATCTGTTTGTTTCTTGAGTCCTTATCAGAGCTTTCCTACTAAGGTGCTTTCCCATGTAATTTCTGCTTTCCTCCTTCTGAACTCTTTCCTGCTTTATTACCTCCACACTGCCCATCTCATAGGGCCAGTAGCCTGCTCATGTTCTCTCTCAGGCACCGTGCAGATCAGACACAATTTCTGATTTTCATCCCTCTAAGCTTCCTCCCCAAAGTCTGGACACCTAGAAATTGCTTTCTTTGTGCTTCTCTAGAAGCCATCCCTTTACAAACTTTCTCCATTCGAGATTCCTGCAGCAAGAAGAGGACAGAGGTTACAGTGTAGTTGTGCCACTTGTAACTGGTCTTGCACCATCAGAGGTAAGAAGCTTGACAAGGCAGCCTTGAGTTGTGACCATCCACTATTCATCTGGCTCACGAGGCCTCTGCAACTGGCCTGTGGGTGGGGTGAATCTGCACAGGTTTGAGGAAGCATCCAGGCTTCTAGAAGCACTAAACTACCCTGGAGTAAAGGCTGGAAACTGTATTCCAACTCTGCAGCCAGGGAAATCATCAGCTTCAGGTAAAGGAGATAACAAAAGAAGCTCCTTTATCTCTGTTGAACAAAATTATGAAGTCTAGAGCATGTGTAGGAAGACATGCTTGTTCTTTTTGATCTTAAGTTCAGGCTTCTTGAGGGATTTTATGTCTCTTCTGGACCTTCTTTGCTTCAGGGACTCAGGGGCTATCACAGCTACCAATGAACAGAAACGATCAGCTGGGGCACTTTAATGATTGAAGGCAAATTCTCTCATGCCAAATTTAGAAACTCAGACTGATGGGGTTGGAAGGGACCTCTGGAGATCATCAAGTCCTACCTCCCCTCTTGGGCAGGGTCAGCTAGAATAGGTGATCCGTTACCATGTTCAGTCAGATTTTGGGTATCTTGATTGTTTTTTGATGCCAAGAGGTATTTTATTAAACTTTAAAGACTTCAAAGAAGGCCTTTGCTAAGAGCCAGAGTGCGGCTGGCCACTGGGCCTGCATGTGCCTCATGCGCCTTTAGCAGGTACATTTCAAACCCTCAGGCTCTGCAATTTTTAGAAAGTTGTTTTTATGTATCACAGACAGAATTGAAAGGGCTATTATCAACTGTTGTAATTTTGTACCAGTGCCTCACCTGAGTGTGCACTGGAGGGACACCAGGCCTTTGGGACATCGTAAATCTGCATAGATAGGTGGGTCACTGTCTGTCTTGCTCCACTGAGAAAAATCCACGGAAGACTGGTGTAGTGGAAAACTACCCAGGATAAACACAAATGTCAAAAGGAACAGCAATCTCTTCTGATGCACAGCCAGGAAAACTCAAGGTTTGCAGGAAGCTCAGTTGGTGACTCAGGGGGTGGTATTCTTCCCTTTGAGTCAGTCCTGAACCTATGCCTAGGTATGACCACATCTGAAATGTGGCTCCTCGGACAACAGCCCATGAACTGTGCTGGAGGGCTGGCTCCTAACTGCATTTTTCTTGGAAAACTCTCATCCAGGAAGAGTTCAGTCTTGACCAACGTAGCCGATGAAAGCTGGCAGAATCACAGCTAAGGCTTTGTAGCTTTGTTTGAGCAAGCAAAGAAACTTAGATCTATTAGATCAGATCCTTAGTGCAAATCAGTATAGCTCTGGCTGAGTTGCAACTACAAGCTCTTGGTCTAACACCATTGATAGCACAACTTGTTGATTAAATAGGAGGAGAGAAGAGCTGATGACCTGTTTGCTTGCTGTAGTTACAAAAAGGTCACTATTACCTCCAGAATCCAAGTAAAATGCATTGTGGACTATGAGACAAAGCATCAGAGTATTGATAACAGTCACTGCCTGAATGAGTTTCAACTCTGTTTCCTGACAAGGTTGAAACACATGAAGTGCTTCATGCTCACAGAAGTTGATTGAATCTCCCATCTTTAGTTAAGGCAGTGATCCTGCAACAGCTTGTTCGTATATGTGCGCAAAGAAAGTTCATTTGCTGCAACACTGTGGACAGGATGTAGGACTGGAAATCACTTCATTTGACAAGAATTCACACCCTGGCTGGAAGGATCACATAGGAATGACTGGCTTGCAGGCTAAAATACCTTTTTACACCCTGGCACGGTCCCCATAGATCTAGGTTCAGTCTTGTTGATGACTGAAATGTGCCCAGGTTTGTGCTGCTGCTTCTCCATAGCAGTAGCTGTGCTTATAGAGTATTTCTCTGTAGATCAGCCTGTGCATGTGTTTTAGGGAGAAGCAGATCTTTTAGCTGAAGAACCAGTGCTTGGGAAGAACAGCAAATGATTAAGAACAAGACCGTTCTTGCAGTAAAACTTCAGTGTTTCCAAACAAAGAACCCATTAAAATGGCATCTGATGTGTGACTGTGAGTGTGATAAGGCCAGAGGAAACATTTAATAGTAATGTTCTATCACTTGATGCTACAATGGTAAAATGGGAAACAGCAGGGAGTTATTTTCCATAAAAGCTAATACACTGAAAAACATTGGGCTTTTTATTGGTTAATGCTTTATAAAGCTATGTGTTGATAAAGACACAGTCCAATGGATGTCAGTGGTGTGGAAGATAAACTTGTGATTTAGTCTTTTCCTGGATTAATTTGAGATTGCAGGACCCATAATAAATTCTGCAGCAGTAACAGCACTTAAACCTATCATATTCCACATTAACTAGAGATTTATAGGTCTCCTAAAATATGGGGGCTCATATGAATGTCAGTTCGTGTAGGTGTGGCTCAAACAACACCACTGAGCTCAGGAGTGTTATCTTTGGGTAATACTTGACAGTGCTTTGTTCAGATACTCATCTACAGGCGGACTTGTATAGATGTGAGTAGAAGGAAGGAGAGGAGACAGAAGAGGAGTTACCAACCCTGCTAGCTGCTATTTCTGTTGTCTTAGAACCATAGAATCACCAATGTTGGAAAAGACCTCTAAGTTCATCCAGTCCAACTGTCCATCTATCACCAATATTTCCCAACTGAGTAGGGAGATGACTTTGTCCTGCATGACCAAAGCCCCTTGTTCACACCTGAACAGAACTTCCTGTAAACCATATTTGTTGACCCCAGGCCAATCTACAAATACCTTACAGAGCTGACAATCTCAGGCTGAGGAGCAGGTGCATCTTCTGCAGAGTCTCCGTCTGAATGCAGAGGGGATAATCCAGCACAGACTAATTCAGTCATTTAATTTCTAAACCGGTAGTGACATGTGATGACGGTCAGAGTGGGTTCAGCTACACAAATGTGAGAGCATGCTGAAATGGGTAATAGTTTGCTCTTTTTCTGCCTACAGCTCTTAACAGAAACCATTTCTCCAATCCCCAGATCCACCCGTGAATATTATGAGCTCAGAAGTGAGGCTTGAAGCCAAACCATTCTTGCTATTGGTTTTGCAAAAGCAAACAAAAAAACAAGTAATGAGGTCTGTCCAGCTGTTTTTAACCCATTTCTAATTATAGCATGTTTTCTGAAAATGATGGATTTCTCCTTCTGCTCTGGTAGCATCACTTAGGTGGCCATCAGGAACTGATGGTTCTGGCTGAGACAAACACCAAGGAACCCATATTTCTCCATATGTTACAAAGCAGTGCTTGTGTGATGAGGTGGTTTCAAGCTACGTGCTGTACAGTGGCTTCAGATGCTTAAACTGGTTCCTGTTGGGTTTGTATAATGGGGTTGATATTCTCTTTGTAATTGCTCTGCATCACCAGTGGGTTGTGTTTAGACCAGTCTGAAGCCCATTTGGGATTCTTCATCTGAACCTGTGCAGCAGATGGATCTGCAGCAGTAGCACCCTGGAACAGGTACCTTAGGGAATACCACCTGTGATTTGGAGCCCAGAGCTGGACACCAACTTCCTGTGGTTCATAGAGCATGACTACTCCATACACACACTGTGAATTTCCCACGTCAGCCTATACAAAGAGCCCTGCCAGACATAGTCCCTCTATTTCTATTTCAATAAATTAAATAGGACTGTTGTCTGACTCTAAATTCTGGCAAGGAGAGAGAAGGAAAGATTTAAGGAGCTCATGGGTAGTGTTAATGTTAAGAATCATTTTCATTTAAAATACATTCTCATTAGGTTCAATCAAAATACCAGAAAGTAAAAAAAAAAAAAAAAAAAAAATCATTCACATTGCACCAGTGTGTTTTTTGCTTTTTTAGCCAAATGATTTTTGGCTAAAAACTTCAGGTTTCCTAGGGTCAAATGAAATGAAAAAGCAAGCTAACCCAAGCATCCGTTGAGTTTGTCATTTTATGCCACATGGGATACTCTGAGAAATAGTTCTGACCAGGTCTATTTTATGCTAATGACCTCAGCAGCAGACAGTAGTTAGGGTTTTTTTGCTCACCCTTTAATTAAAAATAAGCTTCTGGTAGGGTATTTCTTTTGAGGACGCAGGGTACTTGATCCTTGTGACAAGTTTTAGCAGAACAACCAATTCCACCGTAAATAATTTGCAGAAGTATGTGGAGTTTATTAGTGTTCTGTGGAGTAATTTTGTGTTTTGTTGTGTTTTGGTGTTTTGTTTGTCTTTTTTTAAAGCATCCAACATCTTTTTCCCCTGAACAATTATACTATAAGCATTTAATTGGGTAAGCAGTGCCAGTGAAAACCCTTCCCCAATATCATTTTTCTGGCCATCCTGCCGGCAGGACTGAAACTTAATGACTCATGTGGGTCTCTGTTCCTCTCTCCAGTGAGAGCTAATAAATCCTAATGGAGTGGCTGACACTTTATGGCTCTAGTAGAGGAAGAGGAAACGAGCTCCTTGGTTGAGGACACCATGGCTAGAAGAGTAAAAGAAGCTCTGCGAGGAACATGTGGTGATTCTTCAGCTGTTCTACCCTTCTGTAGCTGCAGCTATCTCTGCTTTACCATGTGTCAGTGCCACCAGACACTGAAATGCCCTTATGCTGGCACTGGCAGACATTCTGTCTGGTAGCTGAACTTCTGTAGACATCTAAGGAAACAGAGGGGAAGAGCTGGTGTGTTTGGCCAGAAGAGCTAACACACTGGGGTCGGGAAATTGAAGTATTTGCTGGTGTATGTGCTAGGTGTTCACATCAGCTGCATGGGCAGCTCTGCAAAGCCAACATTCCTGGGGAGCTCTACTGTCTTTGTAGGTGGCCAATCCACAGCCAGCCTACCAAACAATTACCCTAGTCTTCCCTTCTTGCACACACTTAACAGGATCTGGGAGCACTGCCTTAGAGAAATGATAATCCTGGAGAAAGTGTATCAACATCTAATGTTTATGGTCCTGAACACTGTAAGAAGTTTCTACTTTCAGACCTACTCACACAATGTGTCTGCATCTCCCAGATGCTCAGTGATCCCAAAAACCTGTGTTTGTGAAGTGCTCAGGTCTGCCCAGAGACACTTCCAGGCACTAGGGAGAACAGGTTGATGTTTTTTAAGACTTTGTTGTTAGGGTTATTTCAGGTATTTCTTCTTTGAGAGCCTTGTTACGTGGAGCTCAGCAGTATCCAGTAATCTGTGATACCTTGTAGTTGTTATTGCCCAAAAATGCAGGAACTAATTCTTCCTGAAATGTGCTTCAACCTATTTCTCTGCTCGTGCTAATGATGTATAATGGTATCCCTGCGCTAATCTGGCTGTTTGCCTTGCTCTCACTGCATCTTTTCTGGCCATTTTGGCTGATTTTGAGTGGCTGATTTTGGCACTGAAATAATCTGTCCATCCCGTTACCTGGATCCAGGCAATTGCATGGAGTCCCACCAGCGTGTTGGTGCTGGCAGTCTGGGTGCTCTGCTTCCATCATTACTCTTGTCATTTGCTCACCGTGGCAGCACAGAAAGTCTCACTCTCTCTGCTGTTAAAATTTGTTTCTGAAACTCATTTTTCATATGGTTGTTTCAGGGAAGACCTCTGAAAACCTTGTTTTGCCCTATTTGTGGTGTGCTTAATGCACTGCAGGAGCATGGCACTAAGGGACATGAGTTAGTGATGGGTTCGGTAGGTCAGGTTGCTGATCTTCAAGCTCTTTTCCAACCTAAATGATGCTATGATTCTGTGATCTTTGCAATCCACAGGCTTTTCCTGTGCTGCCATTCACCTGTTGTCTCCGTACATAATGAACTCCAAGTGGGAACCTGCTTGGTTTGATCTCTCATTGATTATGCTTGAGCCCATCACCAAGGCAGAGGCCTAGGGTATGATTTGCTTTGTCAGACTGGTATGGATCATTGCCCTTGTTTCCTTTTTCTGCAGCATGAGCTGTAGTCTTCAGGACATACCAGCTGTCCACTAGGACACCAAAATGCCTGAGGTCTTGCTCCCTTCCAGTAACACAGTGGAGTTTTTTAGGGTTTTGCCTTTTCTGCTCACAGCCTTGTTTTGTTAGGTCTGTCTCATGGCTGTGGTGAGTGTGGAATGGATGACCTGTGGGTTCTAGCTGGGCTAAACACCTCTGGGATTTGTGGGGAGTGATCTCAGTGCCCCAGCTGGGCGTTGGTGATATCCATATCCCATTCTCAAAGCACTATGAAGAGGACGAATGACCGCACAGCTTCTTCCCTAAATGATGGCATCTGCAAAAAGTAACAGTGAGAAACTCAAACTGGGGTTTAGGGTCCCAGCTTGCTAACCATGGGGATTTGCTGTGCAAGATGATGGCTTATGTTGTCAGTGAGTTACAAGGACCAGCAGATGAAGCCAGCCAGACACAGAAGCCCAAATAACAGTGGGATGATTAACGTGTCTGTAATCAGCAGGCACCGCAGTGCACTGCCATGGTTCGCTGCTGTCAGAGCCAAGGCAGCTGCATGGATGAAGTTACATCATCCCTCATGATGTCATGCCCTGCTCAATGCAAGGCTGCTCCAGAGAGGGGTCTGGAAATGCAGGAGGTGCGAAGGAACTCTTGTGAGACAAAGGTCCTCAGGAAAACCAAGCACTCAGGTCTCTCCTAGGCATGGGATGACCTCAGGAGCATCACAGGGCACAGTTCCATTTGCATGGCATCTGTTTGCACAGGCAGGGAAAAGGCAGTGCTGCTCTCTAGCTCTCTTCAGTCCACAGCATATGGGGTGTGTTTTAATTCAGTGCACTCAGAGGAAGCTAAAAAGATATAAAAATCCCAGGAACTGGCTAGGTAAGCTGAGAGCATAATTTACTGGTGAATGCTGAGTAGGAGTGGCCTGGGGAGAGATTCTAATGAGGGTACTACAGAGCTTGTCCCAGTGAAAGTTATTTTCAGAAAATGCCTTCAACTCGTGATGACCAGCCTCACTGTACAGGGTTATCCTCTTTTCTATCAACAACATGCCTGGCCTCTGCCTACCATTCATCCACTATGCATTGACTGAATTCTCATTTGAAAGAGAACGAGTTCTTTCTCCCTTCCTTCCCTAGTAAGTCCCCAAAGAGAAGTTAAATGAGTTATTATTTCTTTAATATGAGACATCTGGTCTCTGGGATCTACAGCAAAAGCAAAGCTTAAAAAAAAATGGGAGGAAAAACTTCCCAGCTCTTATTTCCACGACCCACAGAAATGCCTCCCACAGAGCTGCATGAGAAAAGTGAGAGCAGGGCTGATAAACAGCCCACAGGCCAGCAACTCATCCGCTCTACCTTCTTTTTGCTTTACATTATGCCCTGCACCTCCCCAAAACACCGTTTGCTTGGCTGAGGTGGAACACCTGTTTGCATCTGCTGCTGGGGGTCCTTCGATGATAGCTGAGATAATTTCATAGCGTATCTATGGAAGGCACTCAGCTAATAAAAGATACTGGGAAATGATGGTCATTGACCCAACTAGAGGTTCTGTGCTACAGAATTTTCCCAGAGTGCAGTGATTTTTGTTTTAGCAGAAGGAGTCAAGTTTAGAGATTTCTGCCCCAGAGTGCAAATTGTCACCAGGCACGTATTTGAAAGCACAAGTTGAATTCAGGCACATCACAAGATGATTTCACTTTCTGCTGGCTTTCTAAAGGATTCACTTTGTAGCTCAGATCTGCAGAAATGGATTCATCATTATGAGAACAAAGGAGAGGGTATGACTCCCAGTCACTTGTTGATTCTCTGCATCCTGAGTTGGCTTAGCATTCATCCTGACTCTTAGTGTAAGCAAGAGCAGCCTGCGCTTTGGTTTGAATTGGTACCAAAGATGGCCAGGGACCGACTCCAGGACTTAAACCAGACGCATATACCCCAGCCAGGTGTGAGGCCACTGAGTGTCACAACCAAGTTTTTCCAATCCTAACAGGGAACACCCAGCCCTCCTGAGTGAGAATTATTGTCACCAAGGCAAATGTGTTTTCAGCCTGGAAGTCAAAGCTGAATTTGTCTTGGAAGTGTTGTTGCATGTCTCAGTGCTTAAAGGGGAGTGAGTTTGTCCGCTGAACTTGGTTGTGAATGGTGCAGAGCTGAAAATCTCAGCTGGGTACCTTCTGGAAAATCTGAGGGTTGCATCAGGTGGGAAACTAAATATAGCAGAGTCAAGTCTGAATAGAGGTCTGGATTTCATGTTCCAGTCCAGAGAAATTAAAATGAGGCTGAAAACAGATCCGCATGGCTTGGATCAACTAATTAAAGATAAGAAAGGAGTAACTCAGGAATGCCTTCTTTACTGATTTCAGGAGGTAGGATGATGAACGTTCAGCTCAAGATTATTGAGCAAGACATCCTCTGTTGGACTCTAAGGGCCAAGATAAGCCTCTTAGGGCCAGAAAGGTTAAGGATTGTCGTGAAGCAGCCAGGCAATCTGAGCAGTCAGAGCACAGACAGCACAACAGGTGGAATGATTGCCTGTCAGGGTGTGAGGTGAGTTGTTAACAGAATCATAAGACATAGAAAGGGTTGTTTTGATAACGTATTATTGTAACATGCCCTGGAAAAGGCAGCCCTTGTGACCCAGGCCTCCAGCTCTTTCCAACAGTTACAGTAGCTCAGAGGCTGAGGTAGGCTGTTGGTGAAAGAGTAACCCCACAGAGCTTTTGGGTGGAGTTTCGTGGCTTTGCAACATGTGCTTATTAATACTTTCCACTTACACAGTGGTTCCAGATCTTTGAAGATTGCTGGCTGCCTGCTAGGCCCTGTAGAGTGACCTTCAAGCCACCATCCTTCACTTGCAGATCTGTTGAAAAATGAGCAATGCTGAGGACTAGGAGAGGTTCTTTGCTCAGAAATGTTTGGGAACCACTCAGCTAGAGCTGGCAAACAGCAGATACCAAGAAGGGCGTGCTTGCCCTTTGGTTAATGACACAGTACAGAGAATTGAGATAAAGAACTATTCAGAAATCTAGGAGACATAAAGTTGTGGTAGCAGAGGATTCACACATTTCTGAGCTCTGAATTTCAAAACTTCTCAGATAATTAGGATATCACACAAAATGTTTATATTGGTGGATCACAAATAACTTGAGGCCATTCTCACTATGGCTATTTGGTGGATCTCTGTTGACTATAATGCAATTCTTGGTATTTAATAACAGAAACAAGAAAACCTTGTCCACAACCAAAACCCGAACCTGAGAGCCCAGTCTGTCTGTCTGGAGGGATGCCACCCTTTCCATCATGTATCCAGGAGAGGGCAGAGGTAGACACGAGCTCCTCTCGCTATTTTGGGCAGGGCTGCCAACAGGGCTGGAAGCTGGTGCCCTTCTGCCCTGCTTGGTGCAGGCCCATGGCTCTCAGCAGAAGGGACTAGGATGCTCCCTCATAGTGTGGCTCTTTTCTTTGTGCTTCAAGAGGGAAAAGGGGCTGTGACTCACTGTATCTTGAAATCCTGAGGGACTTTCCACTGATTTCAGCACCCAAAGTTGCAGGCAGGGCACACCCGGCTCAAAGAGGTCGTTCCACAGAACCATTTGCTACCCTTTGTATGACACTTCACTCAAAGTGCAATCTTTGTACTCCCTCAGAAACCCCTGGAGAAGCTATTTGTCTATGGTAAGAGTTCCTCTCATGAGCTAACTACGCCACCACATAGGATAACAACTAAGATTGGAGGAAACAATGGTTGTTTTCCCATGTAGCGTTTTTAGAAAATGCTTATTTTTCCTTCCATGCTTCCAGCACAGATATGAGTCTGGAGGAGAGCCAAACTTTGTTTTTTCCCACTTTGTAACCATCTCCTTCCCAGCAACTGGGAGCTGTTTAAGCTGCATACAGGAGCCTCTCAGATAGCAATGGTTCATCATACGGGTTCGAGACAAATGTTGTTTGCAGTTGTTCCTGGATTGCTGTAATGGAAAAATTTGGACATGACCAATGCAGTGCTCTTCATGTGAGAACATGTAATATTTCCACAAAGTAGTTGGTGTCTTTCCACTCAAATGGGAAAGGCAGAAAGAGGGGGGACCAGGATCATGGCAACCACAAGGATATGCCCAAAGCAAAATGTTTCTGGTAAGTATGACTCACAAGAGTCAAAACACTTCTTTTCAACCACTGGCCAGCAGAACAAGAAGAGGAAGAGAAGATAAACAGGACAGGACAACAGAACAGCGTCTCCACAAAGTTTCCAGTCCTCTTGCCCAGTCTCTGAACACAAGTTTCCAAATGTCTTTTCCCTCCTTTAAAGCTCATTGGCAAGGACAGTGGGTGCTTCAAAAGGATCCTTTCGTATTATATTTTCCAGGGAGATATAGCTTACAGGATTCTTCAGGATCACAGTAAAATCCAAATAAAACTGAGAATGGTAGCAGCTAAGCTTGAGTAGAAATCTGGTAATGATATCCCAATTGCCTTTAAGTCTTAAGAAGAATCTACCCTTCATTTTCTCTGCTGAACTACACACACACACAAACACACATGCTTATTGATGTGTTCATGTTCTTCAGTGGCAAGGACTAGCCATGCGCAGCATGGGAAAAATGAGGCAAGGGCTGATCTGCAGGTCAGTGGTGATTGGCTGCTGGAAATGGAAGTTTTAGTATCTATTGTGTTTGCAGGCAAGTTGGGAGCTGATCACTCAGCCCATGCTATTCCTCTGTGGGGTATTTTCAGTGTGGAGATGTGTGCATGGAAGATGAGACTCATACTTCAACCCAGAGCTCTCAGATAAGAGCAGGATGCTGTTTTCAGGTAACTAACCAACTGAACCCAATGCCCTACTCTGCTTCTTGGGACAGCCATACACTCCTTCTGGGTGTGGGCCCAATTCCTTGTGGAAGGTTCAAGGAACAATGACAAAAGAAAACAAATTCGAAAGCAAAAGAATCTGCTGATTTTAGGTGACTCAAATTTTGGGTGGGATTTATAGTTATTCATGGCACTGAAATCCAGAAGGGATTTTATTATACCAGCAAAGACACCAAGAATTAGATCTTCAAACAGTGGAAATAAATGCAATTCAGTCAATCATAGGGTATTTCACAGCTGCTAGTAACAAAACATCTATCTTAACATCTCCCTTCCCATCATCTAGAAAGAAGCAAATTGATGTTTCATGCAGTGAGTGTGTGGTATGGCAGGGGGGCTGTTCATATGATATGAAGCTGTTGGCGTAGGACAGGGAAATGTAGGACTACCTTGGTCTGTGTGACTTCCGTTAGGCGGCAGTGGTTAGGTCCTTTTTTCTCTCGGTGCCTAGGCCATCATCTAAGTTACACTTTTCCTAATTTGCCCATTTATATTTTCACACACTCACAGAATCGCAGGGGTTGGAAGGGACCTCTAGAAAAAATCAAGTCCAACCCTCTTCTAAAGCAGGTTCCCTACAGCAGGTTGCACAGGTTGGTGTCCAGATGGGTCTTGAATATCTTCAGAGAAGGACTCCACAGGCTCTCAGGGCAGCCTGATTTTATTCTCCTCCAGGCAGTCCTTTTGCCTCTTTATAGTTATTTTTTTTTCCTTTTGGATATAAATGTGACACTATACTCAATAGTATTTGCACCAACCTTTTCTCATTAATGTCTAATCAGCTGATATAGTGATAATAAAATTTGTAAATAAACAGCAATTTTTGCTAGAAACATTTTTAATGATCAGTGCAATTTTTAAAAAAAGTTTTCCTTGTAGGTAGTAGAACTTTCAAAAATGATAACTCAAATTTAATTTTATTTTGGAGGAATATCTCCAAGCATCCTATGGAGTACTGCAAGCTTCAAATATTTCTATACCTTTGAGGAACTGGAAAGATTCAAATAAACCATGGTTGTTGCTCATTGCCTTGTGGCAATGTGAGAAATTTTAATCGTGGTGAAATGTGCTAATTCATCCTTGATGCCACAGCCCTGAAAATGTTGAAACCATCCTTTGCTGCTGCTGTAATGCTGTGCTGTTGATCCACCAGGAAATTCTTGTTTACAGCCTCAGCAATTCATATTGCACTTACGCAAAAGTGGTGCATCATATTGTCTCATTCCTGCCTTGGATATCTCATTTGTTGTTCCTAACTCACATTGCTCAAGCTTCAGGCCCATATGCTTCAGCAATGAAAGTTGCATAGATGAAGAAATACCAGGAACAATACAATCAAATTACAACTTGTTCCTGGGGAAAAAAAAAAAAAAAAAAAAAACCATCAAGAAAAAGACCCATGATGTGAAGGAAAAGGGAAGTGGGGAACGTCCAGAGCAACTCTGTGGCCCTGAAAATGGAGAAAGCAGAATTATCACATTCTCCGTAGAGAAAATGAAAGTTATAAAGAAATAATTCTTTCTGCATTCAGACATTACAGGAGATTACAGTATTCTCAGTAGGAGATAACTGGTATCATCAGGGGATTTGTAGGAATTAATTGCATTTAAGCAAGTTATTGCTAATGGGAGTTGCAGGGATCATCACTCATTCTTGGGAGACTTTCCCACATGAGTCTTGATATGCTTGGTTTACATTCCCCTGCTGACAGTTGGGGCATCACCATGTTGGACTCAGCCTAGATGGCGTGTCTACTGCAACCCAAGTATATCCATAAGCAGATATTAAAGAAGCTAGCTTCAAACTGCTAGCTGTAGTATCAGCCCCACCACTGCCATGCTGAGCTCCAAACAGAGTAAGCTTCTTGGACCACAACTGGCTGAAGGGTAGCAAGCTGTCAAAGTGAACTTGATGCAGCTCAGACGTTGCACAGTGAGTGGCTGTGTTATGACAAAATGGTATTTCCCCAGGTGGTTAGAAGGAGTAGGCATTATTACAGAATGTAGGTGTACAGATAGTAGAGAAGATGACTGGGCAATTCAGTTGCAAATGTAACACTAAGCCAACGTGAGAGCTGCAGGGCTCAGCTTGATGTGGGCCACAACTGTCCAATTTGGAAACTTCCACACCTCTCCATAGAGCCTGACCTTCCAGTCAGGATGTCTGTTGTGGTGGATGGTAATGGGTTGCTCTTTGTAAGCCTTCCCCTTATCATATGCAGGACAGCAGGAAGCAGTGCCTCACTGCCTGCATTTCAGCAAGCTTTGCAGCAGCTCAGGGAACAACTGGCTCTTCCCAAGTTGCTCATGTGCATTTTTCCATATCAAAAAGCCTGCACTTTCACCAGTTGCACCAAGAGATGCACACTGTGCTTTTTCCCTACTCTGGAGTCAACTTGACTAAGCTTAGAAAGGGACAATAAGGGGGAATATCAGGTTTTCTTTCAGAGGGAGGTTACATCTCAATGTGCGTTTGCAGATGGTCTCCACAGTGAGCATCAAAATGTGGCTTTTGGGTTGTGGGTTTGTATTTCTCAAGGGACTGCTTACTCAGTGAACAGTGCGGTGTGTCTGATAACATGAAATGCAACTTGAAAGAGAACAGCATGTAAAGAACAGCATGTTACCCCATTTCTAGCTTTGGCCTGAAATATGCATACATAGATACATTTTTTTCCAGTGAACTGTGACATCCTGACTTCATCCCAACTCTTGCTCTTGGTACAGAACACCGACTTGCTGCCCTAAATAAAGCCTGCCTTGCAAAAGAAGGAGACACCAAAGCTCTCAGTTGCATCTGAATTATGAAGTGTTAGAACTCTTTCCCAAAGCAAGTCTTTAAAGCCCTTAGCTGATCAGATAAACATTTCACAAACATTTCTGCTGGGGTTGCAAAATCCTTTCTCTCCAGAGGGCCTCAGCCTAGGGGAACAAATAAGGGCAGCAGATGATGCTGAGATGTGTCTGCTGTGTTTCCTGGTTGTGGGTGACAAAAAAGAAAGGATTCCCTCTTTTCTTCTCTTGAAATTAATGCTGATCTGACACAATGTTTTCTTTTTCCTTCCCCCAAATCTATTGAGATACAGCTGGAAATCTGGAGAGTCTATAAAAGCAGAAGCCTCCATTATCTCCCGGCAAGCGTAGCTGTGGGCACAGGGGAATCAAAGCTTCCTTTGAGAGGAAACGTACGCTAAAAAAAGAATAAATAATAACCAAAAAGTCTGTTATGCTTAGGAAAAAAAATTGAGGTAAATACAAATATTATTCTCTTGCAAAATCATTACCACATCAAGTATTGATCCAAGAAAAAGAGCCCACTGACTGCTGTAAAATCACATTCACAGCCACGTATCTAGCAGAGATTTTGTCCAAAAGTTACTTCACAAGCTGGTATGTCACCGGGCCTTGCAAGAGGGCATTGCAGTGTCATACAATCATCGAATGGTTTGAGTTGGAAGGGACCCTTAAAGACCATCTGGTCCAACTCCCCTGCAATGAACAGGGATACCTACAGCTCCATTGGGTGCTCAGAGCTGTCCTGCCTGACCTCAGATGTCTCCAGGAACGGGGCATCCACTGTCTCTCTGGGCAGCCATCAGCATGTACCTTCACAGTACAAAAACATGCTAAATGCTAGACGAGGCTCAGTGCTTTTAGGGCATTGATTCATTTACTCTCTCATTTGCTTTCTGCAGGCATCCCTTTACACAAGCTCAGCTCCTACAGGACAAGAGCCACCGCACATGCCGGCATTGTTTAGGGTAAATCAGGTCCCAGGGGGTCTGTCCTTATCGCTGCTATGCATCCACAGCTGCCTGGGAAACATCAGCAAGCTGCATGCAGAGCAAAGCTTCTTGTAAACACACAGAGCCAGCTTTGCAGCTCCTGAGCATGGGTTTCTGCCCAGGGAAAGGCCAGATGGCCACCTGCAATGCAGGAGCCCCTCCAGCCCCCTGCAAAATTGCCTCTTAAAGAAGATCAGGCTCTGGCCTTGCTCGACATGACAAGACTTAAACTGAACTAAAAGCTTGGGCTGCTCATTTCCAAGCTATGATTGGACTTGATAATCTTAGAGGTCTTTTCTCACCTTTATGATTCCATGATTCTATGATTCTAAGGTGCTGTACCTTTTATTTGGTGCAGGACTGGTGCACAAAGAGTGCCTGTTCTTGTTTTCTCTCTCTTCTTTCCTTATGCAGATAGGGCACGCAAGATTTTCCCTGGAATAGACTTGGAACTGGCCAAAGCATCTGCAAATTCTTGTCCTGCAAAGTGCCAATACATTTGCATGCCTGCATATTTTCATTTTCAAACTCTGTTTGCAACGTATGTCTATCATAGTCCAGTGGTGTGTGATGCTTTGTTCTAGCAAGTAAATTCTGAGCAGGCTGTGGGGTTAGCTCGGTCCTGTAAGCATCTTGAAGCATCTTGAAGACTTTTCCTCTAGGTTTTTGGTAATGCCCCAGGATTGACACTAATAAACAACATGTTATCGGGGATCAGTGCTGTTCTCTAGATTAGGGATCTACATCTGAAAATGTTTACTCAAATGTTTATCCCTAAGCACATGGCCAGGCCCATGTGTTTCAAGATGCTTGACTTGATATGCTGGGGAGCTGTGCTTGTTTCGGAGAGAGTCCTTGCTGAAACAGCACCAGAGGGTAGGAAAGGCAGAGGTAGAGGAGTTGTGAAATGTATGCAGCTCTCTCAGCTTCACCAGTTACCATCATAGCAGGTAAAGGAGCTCTGATGTGTCAAAACTGGGGGAGTCCCCATCCCTGAAGGTTGGAGAAGCATGGAAATGTGGCACTGAGGGACCTGGTTAGTGACCATGGTGAGGATGGGTTGGGGTTGGACTTGGTGATCTTAGAGTTCTTTTCCAGCCTTAATGATTCCATGATTCTATGAATAGTGCACTCACCAGCATGGCTGCGAGTAGGCATGGGTGGCAACTCAACGTCTCATCCAAAGACATAATGTCCAGCAGCATCTATAAGAGTGCTCATTTTTAAGTTTCATTTTGGTTCTGGATAGGTGAAAGATGATGCCTGTGAGAGATTTCTGCAGAAATGTGTGATGCAGCCTGTAGCCAAGTCACTAGGGCCTTCTAACCGCTAATTTCTCTTGGCCAGGATCTCATCCACTGGCCTCCCTTCAGGGAAGCAGTGGAGCCAGCACGTACGCTCACTTGGCCACAAGTCCCTATGACAAACAAGAACAATGTTAATAACAACTTATTAAGGAATTTTTATGACAAGTTGAAGTCATCTTTGCAGATTTGAAGATGTGTTTTCTGTCTGTTTTGGTTAAATTATTTCTGATAAATATATCAGGATATCTCAGATACACATTTACTTTTAACAGCACTAAGAGAAAAAGGGGACAATGCAAACTCCTCCAGACAATTAGAAAGTGGTTTGCCTGATATTTGGCCACCCTTCCTTTTTCAGCAGACAGTACCATACATAGGAGCCAGATAGGTTCGGGAGCACATAGTACTTGTAAATCAAATTGCTTGCCTCCAAATCTGAGACAAGAACGCCTGTTGGAAATGTGCAAGTACAATTTCTGAAACAGGAAACAGATGTATTCAGCACTGTAACCCTCTGTGGTTTGGAGTGGGGTGGGAGGTAGGGAGAGTCCCATAGCTAGGGTCAGAGACACACAGAGGAGCAGAGGATTATTAACTCTGAGAATAATAAGTAATGCTTGTCAATCAGCGCTGTGCTTTTCTCTGCGGGCTTCAGGGCAGCTGCATTCAGCAACTAATTAGCCACTGACCCCCCTGCCTCCGACTCACCATCAGTCCCGAAGGCAGTGACTCAGTGGCGTGGTAAATCCTGCTGTAGGGTCCTAGCACTAGATCAGGACGCGATGATTGCATGATGCAAAATTAGATGATCCACAAAAAGTTGCTTTGCCACCTCAAAAACCTTCAGAAAATTGTGGCTGGGTGAACATGGCATTGGTAAATGTGATACTGTGTTAGGAATTGTCTGATTTCTGATCTTGTGCCAACCTAAATTCCATCTCACATACTCTGGTAATCCATCAGAAGTGTGATTGTGTGAGCAGGCAAAATGAGGACTATGTCCATGGCATGGCATAGCGCATGGGTACATAGATCTGGCTCTCGTTACCAGGGACCTGAGGTCTGCAGGACCTGGAGCCACAGAACAGAGGTCACCACCTGCCATCCCCACTCCTGCATGCAGGCTCATAAAAAGGTCTGTTGCCACCCAAGGACAGCTGCTGAGCCACTGGCTTCCACATTGCCTTAGGCAGCACAGGCTTGTGGGTGGCCTTGGGCTTGGCTCCATCTGTGCTTTAAAAGTTAGCTGGGCTAATTGCACTCACCCGCCCTCCTGCTGAGGGCAGAATTCACACTGGCAAAAGATCTCTGGCCCTAACAAGCACTCAGGTACACTACCCAGTATTGCAGAGCTGATGAGCCGTAGCGGGGACCTGCCAGCTGCACTGTGCTCACTGCCTACGTGTGTGCTCACCTAAATGGCTAACTGACAATTAAGTTCATTAAACTATTACAAATTACAATTAAGCTGTAATGAAAATTGTTGAAATTAATGCATTTTGCCTCAAAAGTGGACCTGTTTAAAGCTGTTGGCACCTGTATGCTTGATTCACCCATCTGCTGGTGATTGAATATCCAGAGCAGCATTAGCAGAAGACAATAGGCGCTTCATTTTAGGATGGTGAGGCTGTGCCTGGGACAAAGACGTCTTCAGCTGGCACAGAGGTGGGCTGCACCAGCGCAATACCAGCAGCAAAGGAAATTGGCACATCACATCATCTTCTTCCTCCATGCCAACTGAGAGCAATCAGGGGAATATCTTATCGCAACGTAGAAAAGCGGAAGCAGATGCACTTTGCTTCACCACAGCTTGAGGTTTGGGAAGGGTGTGGTAGGAGCTGCAAGGTGCTGAAGCATCAGAGCAGGGCAGCTGAGGTCACCGGGGTGGACTGCAGAGTGAGAGCTAGCTTGTGTTGAAACACGATGTGATACTGCTGTGAGAATATGAAATAAAGCCATCGCTGGAGCATTTGTTGGTCTGTTGCTAGGCAGACTGTTCAGAAACAGTCGTATTTTGCAAACTGATTCCTTCTTTCCTTGCTTTTTTTTTTTTTCCTTGAGGTCTTTGATAAGTTGTCCAGGGTAAACTGTGATTTTTATCATCATATCTGCCCTTTGCTGTTGCTGTGAATAAAAACACTTATTGACTTCCCAAAACACCCATGCACTGATTTTCAGAATATTCCTCCAGGTATTTGGTGCATTGCAATGCAATACGTTTGGTTCCTGTGGCACAAGAATTGTTTCTTCTCCATGAGAACAACTCAAGGAAATCAGAGTTTTCACAATTGCACTGCTGGTATGAATTTTCCCCTGTGTGGGGACTTGAAACACTTAGTTCTTAGACTTTATTAAAAAAAATTCAATACGTTCAATATTCACTCCACTGGGTTGTTGTTAATACATTCATTCATTCATTGCATTTATTGTTAGGCATCTGTCAGTGCAACTTGGTCACCCCAAACTCCTTCTCTGGGATGGTGGCCATGAAACAGTCTCTGGAGCGGTAAGCTCCAGCTGACACACAGATGACGACGCACTGTGCTGCATCCAGAAGCCTCCTGGCATGTCATCAGCCCCAGGCCTCTCCATCCAGCCTGTCTTCCCAGGAAAGCTCAGAAGTACCTAAGCCTGGCTTGCTACAAGCTAGAGGTGAGATCACCTCTGGCACAAACACTGGAGCAAAGATCTCCAGCCTTTCCCAGAGGTCTGGCTGGCCCAGGGGGACTGTTGCTTCTGTCTTCCAAATAATCCAGCCCTAAGTGGGAGCCTGGGTCACCATTCCACATTCCCTGCAGGACATATAGCTGAAGGTGGGACATCCATGTCACCCTAGGTCCTGAGCTGCTGGGCTCAGCAATGACCAGGGACAAAGATGCTTGGTTTTCAAGGCAAAGGAGGCATGAAACTTCCCAAAGTAGCAGCGATTGTCATTGGCGGAGCTGTCTGGAGAGCAGTCACACTGGTTAGCCACAAACATTAGCAACCAACTTTTTAGTGTCGACTGCTGCCCTGGGTTTCATTCAATGAGTATCAGCAGAGAAATTCAGCTCAGATTTGTATCTGTCATTCATTATTCCTCCTCGGTGTCTAATATCTTATAGTCTCTCCCATCATCCCAAGGTGACAATCAGTTCATCCCCAAAAGAGCACATAGGATGCACCTGAAATCATACCACTTCATTCTGCTCGCAGAGCACAACTTGCTTCTTCTCTAAATGCTCACTCCTAGCACTTTGGTTTTCCCACAGCAGCTTGGGCACATTTTATCTCCTCCAGGGCCACAGAAAAAAACACACTGTCACACACACACACACACACACAAAGTGCTCTTGAATGTATTAGTCTATATATCTCAGCTGATTATAATTTGAACCATTCCACTGGAGCAGTGATATAATATGTGCAAAGTGTCGAAGAGGAGCCCAGCTTGGAGGCTTCTAGTGGAAAAAGATAATTCAGATAGACAAAATCTGGCAGGAAGGAGAACGTCATGAGATCAGCCCATAGAATATGCTGAGGAATACAGAAAGCAACTGAACAAATCTGAATAACTTGGGCAGCAGTTTGCATTCATTAAGATCCGGCTCATCAGATGTCTCCAGTTGGGAAAGCGCATGAGAGCCATGTTTATCATACCAAGTTCCTAACAAGCATCCACTGTCCTACAGAGCTCCACTGAAACATGCAAAGAGGCAGGGAATGGCTGGGAGGTAATGAAGTGATGAGAGAAATTCCTTTTGAATTCATCACTTTGCTGGCTGGCTATCAAGCCATTAGTCCCACAAGAAATTCCCAAACATCGTGTGTGAAAGACAGGTTCCCTTGCACTATGTTGTCTCCACCATGTGCTGTCTGCTGTCCCAGCTCCTGCTTCCATGAAGGGGCGTGGTGAAATGTAGGATCTCTGGGGTGCGGGATTTGCTGGTGATGGGAACCAGGCCTGCCTTTGCCTTCTTTCGCACATGCTTGCTTCCTGCGTTGAACTTTTGTTCTCTGAGGGCTTTGTTAATCCCCCATCCTACGCCTCTAACTTGATTTTGGAGAAGCTGAGATTATGAATGTTTTTTTTTTTTTTTGGACAAAGACCTGGTACCTGGTGGGGACTTACAAATACTTTTGGAGTAGCAGTGTCACAGCTCTCAGAGGGTAATTTTAGCTTCGAATGAAGGTTTTCTATATTTGATTTAACCATTTTGGTATGTCTTAAAATCATATGCATTTTTCTCTCAGTTGTTTCTATTCATGCTTGGGTTTCCTCCTGTTTCTATTTAGGGCTGCAATCCCAGTGATGTCCCCACAGCCTCGCTAGGGACCCCTTTGCAAGAGATGTGCTGCAGGTAGTGCAATTTGGTGACAGTTTCCTTCCCTTTCTCCTTCATAAATCTGTGTCTCAGTCAATACCCTCCAGACAATCTCTGCTTTCAAACTATATTCCTTCCACTGAGTATCTGCATTTTAGATCACTCTCCCTCCCTGGCACTCACTATCCTACACTGAGTCTTGTTTCATTGCTTCCTCCTCAAATTTCCAAGGGCTTGGTGCAATACAGATATTGGCTGCATGTTTCAAAGTCCTTTCAGATGTGAATGTGCTCACTCACTCTTTTTTATTCTCAGCGAATTAATGAGGATGTTAAACAAAACCAGACACCGACTTTAATCTGTCTTCCACTCCCACCAGTATCTCTGCTTTTCAGTGTGGAACAGCTACTATTTCTGTTTGTCCTATGGTTCTTCAATCAGTTTGCTGTCTGGATGAAGGCTTCCACATCTTCTCCACTCTAAATGTCTCACGGACACCATACTGAAAGGCTGATTCCTTTCCCTGCAGCGTTCCCCCTCCTTCATCTGGGGCTGTTTGTCCATGTTGAAGGCAGGGCTGTCATTTGTTTGGTGGGATGAGTCGTCCTCCTAAGTGTGAATAAGCAAATTCTAAAAATTAACCTATAGGCTTAGCACACCTGCTGCTTCTTGCTCATAGTACTGTTTGTCTCCTGAACTATAATTTGCCCTCAAGGACACATCAAATGAGGGTTCCTCCTTCCCACATAACCTCCTCTCTGTTTATGGAGACGGCAGGAGACATGAGCTGCCCTGCTGGGTTGTATCCCTATCCATGGGAACAGGGCAGGTTGATCTCGGCAATATTTTCCAGGAGTTTGCTCAGACCACCTTGCAATGACTCAGGCTCAGGCTGTTCCCCTTGAGAGTCACTGCTACCACATAGCAGATCTCGCAGCTAGGATTCATTTTTGGCGCCTGGCCTCTTGTTTGCTCACTTCACGCCCTTCATCCAGGTGCCACATCCTGTTTTCTCACCTTTGAATTTGTCAGATGCCTTCAGCACCTCTGGAACAAGCTGTCCCAGGGCACAGGCTTCACAGAAAACACCTATATTTAAAGAATTACTGCGTATTCAGCATCTTCCCTAAGGATTTGTGAAAGCTGTTGAATGCTTAGCACATGTGAATTGTGGTTGATTCTAGATACTTAAACATGGACTTTAAGCCCCTACTTTTTTCTAAATATTGGGCTATCATGTAGAACTACAAAAGGATTCATTAAAGAATTTGCCACAGTATGTGTGCATCATCCCTGTAACATTTATGTATAGTACCACGCTTAAACCAAAAGACATTGTACCTTTATTCTCACTCTTTCTGCAGGGTGTGAATATATAACAGTTTCAATGCGTGTTCATTTCTTCCATAGCCCCGGAATTGCCCCCAGGTAATCTGCAATGAGTCATCCTTGAATTGCAACTCCAAGAATGCATACATTCACAGTTATGTTCTGCATGAAGACAGAGCCCGCGCATGGGTCAGTCTGCTGCTGGCCTCAGGACACCAGCTCAGTCTCTGGGCCACCTACCCATCAGAATCATGCTTGGGTTGGAAGGAACCTCAAGGAAGAACCACTGCTCTGATATTCATTTATGTAGACCTGCTGATGGTATGTTTTCAGAGCATCAGCTGATGCTGTGGGGATGAGACACTCGTAAGTGTGCCCAGCACTGGCTGTATGTTATTATATCCAGGTGTAACCAATTAGGGCCAATATTTAATGTCAACAAGCCTAGTTCAGGTTTCTCTTTCCCAGAAGTTCCTTCAAGGAGAGTGGTCCTTCAGAGGGAGTTTCCTCTCTTTGAGCCTTAAGGTTTGCCCTCTGCACTTGTTTGTGAGCCCACAGTGTTTCCAAAACCTGTTCTTCAAACCAGTTTGGAGAAGACATTTATTCTGTAGTTGCTACAGCCCAAGCACTTCTGTATGTGGACTGACCATGGACAGATATGTGGGAGGTGGCATCTCTGCTCCTGACTTTCCTGCCCCTATCAGATAGATTTCTGAGATCAGCCAATAGAGGTGGCGGTAGCTGTAGCCTCTGGCCATGTAAATATACATCCACATCATATCATAGAATCATAGAATCATAGAATCATAGAATTAGCTAGGTTGGAAAAGACCTACAAGATCACCTAGTCCAACCATCCACCTACCACCAACAACCCCACTAAACCATGTCTCCCAACGCTATATCTAAACGTTTCTTGAACATCTCCAGGGACGGTGACTCAACCACCTCCCTGGGCAGCCCGTTCCAGCGTCTGACCACTCTTTCAGAAAAGTAGTATTTCCTAACATCCAGCCTAAATCCTAACATCCAGCCTACAGTGACTTCTTTTTAATGCAAATGGACTCCAAATTCCCATAGTGTTTAAAAATTAGGCATCGATCTGTTTGAGTGGAAGCTCTTTGGGGTCAAAGTTCTATTCCCATGAAAGCAAATGGGAGTTTTTCCTTTGGCTTTCATGGAACCCAGATCTGGCAAGCTGTAAATATAAGTCTGTTACATCTCTTTCTCTTTCTTCATCAGGTTACTGCAGTGTTGTCCTGGGAATCAGCTTAGTGAATTCTCATTTAACCCAACACATCCATGAGGTACCTCAGCAAGACGGGAACATTTCCTGTGGCTATTGCATCCGCTCAATATTCTTCAGAGTGAACATCACAGCCCTTAACTGTTGAAACAGACTTTTCTTTCACGGCAGCAAGCCCGCCTGGATAAGATGAGAGGGACACCATAAATATTACATAGGGTCTGAGGCATTTACTGCAAATTCAACAGGAACTTTTCCAGCTTCCCACTGGGAGAGATTTCTTGGGAATAGAGAACTCTCTGGAGCCTGTAATAACTTCTTAAGCGAT
The DNA here is from genome assembly GCF_002078875.1 of Numida meleagris. NCBI lineage: Eukaryota > Metazoa > Chordata > Aves > Galliformes > Numididae > Numida > Numida meleagris. The sequence goes on along the minus strand of NC_034413.1, from coordinate 36,666,820 downwards.
AGCGGGATTTTTGACATTCCGTATTACACAACAGGAAGCAGAATCTTAATAGAAATACTGCACACAGTTGCCTTTAATAGAAAACAGTCTATGCAGCGCTGGAGGAATATTTAAAATATTCTTTTATTTTTAAATAAATTGATTTGAGAATGTTTTTAATACACTGAAGGCTTTTGCCCCTCTGCTCCTCTATGAGGAGCTGTCATGGGGCCTCCCCTCAGCCTCCTCTTCTCAGGGCCGAATAAAACCAAAGGTTCTCAGCTGCTCCTCAAGTATGTTTTTCCCAACTTTCAACTGAGAGGAATTCCTTCCAACTGATGTTGCTTTTTAATGCAAACCAGAGGGTAGATGGGCTCGAATCAAACCCAGTTTTAAGGTAATTTGTGGCTGCTTTTTGGGATCTGAGTGAAGAACAGCGCTTGGACTTCTTCCCTGCAAGCAAACAGCTGGTGAGTAACTCTTGTGAGTAAGCCCCATCAGATGTCTGTGCAAATCAACCTTTCTTCCGCCTCATCTGAAAGCAGGCAGCATGACCTACAGAATGCAGAGGGCTCTGCAGGGCGGGGCAGCCCCAAGCAGCTCTTGGCACCACGCTCACCTCCGGGCACTGACCGGAATCCCTGCGCCTTGCCCTTGTTGCACTTCCAGATTTAAATGGGGAATCGTGGAGAGATGACTGATTCCAGCTGAAAATATTGCTATGAAAGTGATGGTGTGCTATTTCCTGCAGGCCACCTATAACCACAGCTCCAGTGTGCCCCTGGAGTTGGGACACAGCAGATACAGCTTTCATCCCCAGTTCTGCTCCTGGCTTTCTGTGTGGCTGTAAGAAGCCATTTCCCAGCTGCCTGCCTCAGCTTCCCCCCACGCAGTTAGGATTTCGGGGTTTGTTGCCTTGTGCCTATTTCTCGCCCCTCACTTTGCACTGCAGAGCATCCAGAGACCAAGCTAGCTGTAAAGCAGAGCACAGGAAAGCTTTTTCAACCTCAGTAACATTTTGTGGCTTCTATCCTGAGGCATATTTAAAAGGCCAGGTTTTCATAAGGTAGGTAACAAGGTGAAAATTGTCTCCTGTTACGTTTTGTCAAGCCCAGCCCTCCTCCCCACATAGTACCAGAAGGATCGCCCCGCTCCTTCCATTAAAAACTCTGGGTTAAGCTTCCTGCTTCAAGCTGTAATTTTAGACCCTCTGTGGGTATAAATAGACACAAACACACAACGGAGTTATGCTGACTGACATGCACCAGGAATGGGGCCCAAACGTTTATTTCTTCTCTTCACCTCCACTGTCTGTCTTTGGAACACAGACACACTTGTACAGACCGAGACACGGCAGACATTTCTGGGAACTTAATCCCCTGCAAAACCTACAGGTTTCAGTCTAATGTGGAAACTGATCTGCAGATTTACTGCTTAAATCTAGATAGGAAATAAAACGCCCATAACAGAGCTATGTGGAGACCTTCGGCAGTGTTACCAGAGTCTGCATATTAGCGTGGTGACCCACCAGAAACACTGGAAGTTTATCATTCCTTCTCCATGACTATGTATACAGTGTTTGGAGGAGAAGAGCCTTTTCCATTTTCTTTTTTTAAAAAAAAAGAAGAATAATTATAACCAGGCAGATACTTGTGGAACTAAAGGACAACTCATCTCCCCATGATCCATCTCGAATGACTCAGCTCTGCAGTGGGGATCTGAGAGCAAGAGTGAAGACATGAACGTGTTTCTCAGCCATATCTCAAGGGATGGCCCCACTGCTCCTCGCTCCCAGTCTGCGGCCCTGCACCCCACATGGGACCGTGCTAAGCTTTTCTTTCCCCTTCCCCCATGAAAAATGACTTCTAGACAAACTGCTTCCCATGAAGAAACTTCTTCTTTCATGGACAGTCTGAGGGGAGGAGGGGTGCCCCAAAAACTGAACTGCCTGTGTTGGATGCAGACGTCTGACAGTGCTTAAGTGGAGGGAAAAAAACACAAACACGTCCATTTTCACTGGACCTGAGTACTTGAGCATGTTTTCTCACAGCAATAACCTATGATTAACTACAGGTGATTTCCACAACTGATAAGGCTTTTTCTAAGGCTTGTTCTGGACTCAGAGCACAAATTCTCAGCGTAGTCATCCTCTTCCCAAGCCTTAAATCTCTCTCCAAGAAGAGTGTCCGAGGGAATCATCCCCATGAGGCAACAGGCAAAAAAGAAGGGGGAATTTTCTCACATTCCTTTGAAACATGAGTTGGAAAATTTCCATAGGAAAGAAGAGTGCTTACGCAGCGTTAGTGACTGTACATGTGCTTTGGATTGTGTGAAACCCTATCTGCTTTTTCTCAGCAGGGTCCTGGATCCCTCACGAGGGAGGCAGACAGAGCAACAGAGCCAGGCAGCGATGGTGATGTGCTGCAGAGCTCCTCCAAGAGCCCTTTCTCAGGGCTACCCCAAAGAGATGTCCCCACCTGCATTTGTTGGTTCAAGTGGGCAGGAGGAGGAGGAGATGCTCCTCCTCAGGATCAGAGGACTTGTGAAAGCAAAGTGTTTGGAGTATAAAGTCTTTGTTGAGAAGATGGTAGTGGCTTCATGCTGCTCAGTCTGGTTAGAGCCTCAGATCTCCAGTCCTGCCCTGTCCTCCAGGAGCTTTAGGGGCTAAATGCTCAGACAGCTCTGTGTACCTTTCCCGGAAATGAGAGATTCTCTCCTCTTCTGTGCACATGCATAAATTGAGAAAGAATCTGGGGAAAGTGATGATTGTGGGTTTGTGTGTACAGGGGCAGCCACACTACTGCTGTAGACACCAGCCCAAACATCACCTTGTCATTGCTCCTGGCAGGATCCGAGGCTGAAGGCACCAGGGAGAGGACAGAAAAGCTCCCTCATGCTGTAAGGGAAATGAAGTGCTATGTGGAGTGAGGGGTCGTTTCCAGAAGACAACTGGGCGAGCACCAGGCTGGCACTGTTCTTTGTCCACCCCTGCTGCCCACGGAAGTGAGCGGACCTACATGGGTGAGGGGGAGACAGCTTGCTGAGAGCAGGGTAAAGCAGAGGAAATACTGGGAACACAAATACCACTAAAACTATTAATCATTACAGCCCAGCAGTGCTGCTAGCATCTGCTGCTTTTCAGGCTGGACCCTCACCCTAAGCTGATATCTCATGCACCCCTGAACTCATCTTGGCTGAAAACTAGCCAGGGTCTGGTAAAACAGCAACCCAGAGACAGCTTCCAGTCTCCTGAATCAGCATTCTGAAGGCTAGACGTGCTGAGTTACTCGCCTTCCTTCTCTCAAGGCATGTATGTGTACATACAGATATAAAACGCACACATAGATATGTGTTAGTACGCACACCCGCCTCTATGAAATGTCAGCCAAAAAATAATTCAAAGATTTCTCAGCCTGGTTCAAATGCCGCTAAGGTTCAGAAATTACAGCCCCCTCCTGGAGTGGGTAAGAGCTGACACAAAGCAGCAATAACCCAAAATTTCCCAGCTGTTGTGTCTGGCCTTTTGAAAAGAGGAATTCCTTGCTACAGAGCCTGAAACCTTACTCTTTCCACTTGGCATTGCCTGAGGGCGCTAGCATTAAAAGGGTGTGTGAAAAAGGATTTATGGTGAGCAAGGTGCTTGAAGCAACAACATTATTCTTTCGGAGACTTGAGTAGGTGGATGCTAGGGAGAAGGGGAGTAACCATTGCTACCTCTGTTTTATTTCCCAAGGCTTGCAAAGAAACACCTTCTGCTCCAGAATCCACTGGCCCTATAATATTAGCAGAGATTGCTCATGGCTCTTCCTGGGTTTGTCAAGCTGTCTGCAGTCAGGGCTAAAAGGAACCTGAAGCAGAACAGGGTCATAATCACAGCAGAGCTCTGTGGGATAACAAGGTAAGGTGTTGGACTTGGCCTGTTTTACTTCAGGTTTACTCTGTGATTCTCTTAGCTGCTGGCTCATCATACTTGTAGCCCATATGGAAATGCATGGTTTGAACTGAAGCTTCAAGTAAAACGCCAAAAAGCCCAAGGGGGTTGATTACATGTCATGTCTCATCTGGAAGATATAGAAGCTGAAATCTTTTAAGACAGTGTGAGTTTCCTCTAGCTTATAACTCCACTGCAACTATTCCCAGGGCAGTCCAAACCTGCGTAGTTTTTTGACCTAGAAGTGTTGCCTTCATGGCTTGTGATATTGTCTGTAGCTTAGAAGGTTGTTTGTAATTTGTCTTCAGTTGCACAAAGGATGCTGCACAGATCTACACAAAAGCAAGTCTGCAGGAGCTCAGAGCTCTCCTCCTTTCAGTCTCCCCCACAGCCATCCACATCTTCCCTCCATCTGATGAGGGAACATGCAGCTATTTTGATGTTATCTCCTATTGTTTACAGAGTGCTTTGATGGCAGAAATCAAACTATGTACTTGTAGTGCTTAACTGCTGCAAATATGAAATGTTGGTGCCTATTCTGGCTCTAAGAAACCAGTTAACAGCACAACTTTAATCATTTGGCATTAGCTTTTAGCAAGCCCATCGGGGTGGCTGTAACCAAACCTTATGATCATCTCCATCGCTTGCCATTGTTTTTCTTTTGACCATCAGTAATTCATTCCTATAGCATGTGTAGAATGTCCAGTACTCATTTAACCACCCAGGGATTCATCATGAAGATGAGAAGAAAGCTTCCCTAGTGTATCCTATACCAAGAGTAGTTTGGATTTTTCAGTTGATCACTATTTCCAGTAACTGGTAAGGTGGTGTAAGCAGAGACACAGCCAGCAATATTGTAATTATAGTTATATTCCATGATGTTTAATTTAAATTAACTTCTTTTCTTTTCCAGTCTAAGTAATGTTGCCATGTTATTTTTATGATGTAGTCCTGTGGTTTCTAAACTAAGACCCACAAAACCCCACAGGCTGACTGTCCCAGAGCTCTACCAGGCTACACACTCAAAGAGGCCCTCGCTAGCTGATGTGAAGTTCCATAACCCACTGCCACAGGGCTTGGCATGCTAGAAGTGTACCCTGGTATGATGGGTCTTGTTGCTGCATAGTAGTCCCACATACACAATAATTAAAATATATTTTGGAACTGCTTACCTACTACATTATTGCTCTCAAGGGCATAAGACTTTACATAAAATTAACCCCAAGGCATGGCCCTGGAGAAATAAGTATTTATATGGAAAGGGCTAAAACGTGCTCCTGTAGCAATCAAAGGCAATCTTGCTATTGTTTTATGACGTTGGAAAAGATTCAAAGCATCCCGTGATGGCTTCTCTGGGTTACGGGAGTTATAATTAGGGTTTCTATTGCTGATCTTTGAGTCACAGCTTACTCCAGGTGTGTAAAATCCAAGCACTCATGTTTTTAGTGCATGAAATAAAGACAGGCTGGGGAAATGGGATGGGATGGGGACTTGAGCCTGTGGGCATGGAAAGCATCTGCGGTACCTTTTATTCTCCCCACTAGAGTTAATCTGACATTCTGAAATCATCTTCCCTCTACAGAATAATTTATACTTACTGCAACAAGATGTCTCCAGGGTGGTGCCAAAGATGGTTATGTTGGTGTCAACCCAGCTGAGAACCCTGGAGCAATGTGCCTATTTCTAGAGCTGCAGGTGTGGCAGAAGGGCATTTCTTGGGGTGGATATGGTAACAACAGTCATTTCTCATATTGCTTGTGTCACTCATGTCTGAATTAATTATTTATACAGATTTTCTCCCATGCTGTGTGGTTAAGATTGCAAGCTCTCAGCTCTGAAGCTAAAGGATACATACCACCCTGCTGCTGCTTCCATAATGACACTGCAGTTGAGGTAAGGCTGTACCAGTGGTATGTGCACCTCTGATCAGGCATTGCAGCTGAAACCCAGAGCAAAGGAAAGCCTCAGCCCATTTTCGGGTCTGGCATGGGGCTGGTTCTGCTGCTGGCTCATACTGTGCTACAGATGATCTCAGGGTGCATCCATGAAACGGGCCACTGGTCTGGGGAAGGGGAGCTCGAGAGCGTTATAAGGCACGTGGCTTCTGGTTGCCAGAAGGCTTGGTATGCTGGCATCAGAGCTTCTGTCCTGTCACAGCAGGTAAGCATTTCACAGTCTTTAATATATCTTCCTTCTTCAGACCATAGATTTCAGTGTGGGAATGGCAGTAGAGGGTGTCTTATCTCTGGACTTGCTGCGAGGACCGAACCTGGGTCTTGCAGGCTCCGGGCTCAGCCTCAAATCAACAACAGCTCCTGCCCTCATCCCCTGCAGCCACTGATCCGGAAAAAGCTCTGCCCATAATCTGGTGCTAAATCTCTGCTGTTCAAATAGCTCAGCTCTTAACAAAATAATCCTATAGAACGGCTTGGCTCTCAGCTGAGAGCACTAGGAAGATCTGGGCAGTGTATTACAGGCAGGGCACGGCACTGGGAAATCAAGCTTTATTATGTGTGCTCTGGCAGCAGAGCGCACACTGAAGTGATGCTTACCGCATTTAAGCCACTGTTCTCTTCTAATTTCTAAGCCTTTGCCCATCACAATATGCTTGGGATGTTTTTGTTTTTTTTTTTTTTTAGGAGAAAGCAAGGCTAATTTCTAGGCCTACTGTTGAGAAAAGAAAAAAAATCTGGCTGTGAAGTTTCTCCTCTTTCTTTCTTCAAGCTGACAGTCATAACTGCTGCTGTCCAGACCCACACAGAGGAAGGGACAAAAAAGTCCCTTTGAGACCAGCTTGCCTGCCACATGGGAGCTTGTTAAACAGGCTGCAGATTAGCAATCTGGCCTTTAAAAGCATTACCATATTTTCCCCCCCCCTGCTCTAGGAGCCTGGTAGTGGTAATGAAAGTCTGAAGCCCTGGCTTCAGTTCCTTTCTAATTTAAAGATTAGATACCAGCTGTACTGTAAATCTTTTCCTGTTTCCTCTGGCCAAATCTTGAAAAAAAACCCAGAGTCGTGACCTAAAGTGAAATCCCCAGCCCCTGTCAAGTTGATGGCGTATTCCTTTGCTTCAGGGAAACTGTTATGTTGGTGATTTCCCAGGTTTTCTTCTAGGGCATTGTAATACTGATCATCAGAGGTCCTGACTCTAAGGTTCTGTTCCATGGGAAGATTCATGATTTTCAGAAGAAAAAATACTGTTTCCTTCTCTGGAAATAATAGTGCTTACTGAGCCTTCAGTTTGTTTCTGTCCATGTCTGTGGAGTATTTTGCTGAGTGTGGCCAAAAGGAGGTGCATAAATGGCAGATTGGTAGTTTTCAGTAAAAAAGAAAAAAAGCTTATCGGAAGAAAACAAGGAGATGCTCTCAGTCCTTCAGTTCAGGAAGGGCTCAGCCAGCTTGAGACATCCCTGTTTCAGATGTGGTGTAGATAGACTTTAAAGTCACCTCTCCTTGCCTCCAGAGCTGCAAATGACACGTTTACAGCTAAAGCCCCAGCAGCAAGGGGCTTGTGGTTCAGGCCGAGTCATTTAACACTTCTCAGGCTCTGTGTGAGCTGAGCTTTCACTTCATTCCACACTTTAATGCTGCTGAAACCACCAGGTCTCTCTACAATAGATTTCCTATCAAAACTATTTACTTTACGGGATCTCTCTGTTCCCAAATATATACTCATTTAAAATTGCTGGAAGAAGTTTGGCTAGGCTTGCTCAGAGCTGGACCTTTGCTCCCTCGCAAGGTTCATGAACCTTCACAACTCTCTAGCTGAACTCAGCCTGACTTTCCCATATACAACCAAATCCCAGTCCAGGTCTGTCTCATTCGGTTTCATGTTTCACTATGGGCATTTTTTCACAGCTCCAGTTTTAAAGACCTGAGCATGGGACAGATACAGGGCTCCCATAAACACAGCAATTGTTATGCGTCTCATTTGTTGTATCTGAAACGTATTTCCCTGTAGCAAAATCTTGGAGTCCCTGGGATGTGAATTAGTAGCACGGCAGGAGTGTTTATGGTTCATATGTTAAAATAATTCCTCCAAGATTTGATTTACTTTAAACCTCACACTATTTCTGTTTGGTCTGAGGCATTGCAAGTTAGCAGAAGTACCCAAAATGATGAGGGAGGAAGCTCAGTTTGTTCTGCAATGACCACAAAAGGGCAAAGACTTTGGCTAGAAATGTACACTATAATGCATAGTGTATGAAGTCTGCCAGAAAGTCTGAATTAGACAATTCTCTCATGCTGTTTCCTTATAAGAGCCCAAAGAGGCGGTGCTTTATGTCAAGAAGCATGAGTCAATCCTCTGAGGAGGATACTCAAATGGAAAACAGATCGAAGGAGGGCTCTGAAGGCTGTGCTGCTGCAGGTCCTGTCCCTTGAAGTGAAAAGCAGAGGAAGGGAGGAAAAATGGGATTGGTAACAAATGATGTGATGGCAGAGTGTCAATCGCAGAGGAATTTCATCCTGGCCCCATATTACTGCGGCACCAAGAGTGCTTTCCAGTGAAGGCTGTGTCAGCACTTGGTTTAACTTATATACCGATTCATTGTCTGCCCTTTGGGCTGAGGCTGATTTTTCTAGGAGTTAACCTGGCAACAGTTCTCATCGTGTATTTTCAGCTCTCATCCCTGCAGCATCGGCCCCGGCTTATCCAACCACGTCACAGTTCTCTTGGTATGGCCAGGGATGTGAGCCTGAGATGCAGGCTCAGCAGCAAAAGTGAGGGTTTGCACAAAGCTCTCCATCCTCAAAAATCACCTGCATCCCATCCCCATCCTGTCCTCAGCCTGCAAGAACCAGTGGGTATTTGGAGGGAGCTTCCAGCCCTTCTGACCTCGAGCATCATTTGGGCTAAGGGGAGTGGGGCAGTGATTCACGACTGCAAGCAGTGGAACTGCCCTGCCTAATTAGTTACTGCCAGCCAGAAAAGGTGGCATAAATGCATATTCTTGATCCAGTTCTATGGCAGAGTAAAATGTGATAGCTTAAAATCCCTGTCTTTGTAATGGGACATGAAAGCAGTCAGCATGCCTGGTGGGTGATGGCTCATAAAGCCATGATAACTTGATCAGACCATGCTGAGAGAACGAAGGGCAATAAATTACTAGAATGAGATGCTGTTCTCCCAGGAGCTCTAACACTGCTTAGCTGGAAAACTATGGTATCACTTGCTGCGGTGTAAGGTCCCCTGCTTACAGCACTCTCTGTGCCTAACATTTGGAGTGTGGTAAATATGCCACCAGCTCTGAAAACTTCTCCTGGGACCTACATGGAGGGGAGGGAAGGTCTTTTCATCAGTTACAAACTGGTGATAATAACCAGCAAAGCTCAGGACTAAATGTTCAGCTTTTACACTGCAGACCCTGGGTGTATACCAGGGAAAGTGGTAATACTTGCTAAAAATACATAATTATTTGGAACTTAAAGCTGACTGCAAAGAGATGCAGGAAGATCTCCTGGCACTCGGGGGATACTCAAGATGACAGCAGAAGATGTTTGATTTTATCAAACGCAGAGTGAAACACAAAGGAGAAAGGAACCCAACCACAAGCATACACAATTATCACTGCTCCGGGAAGTTGGTTGGATCTGACTTGTGCAAACACCAGCTTAGGACTCAATAGAGAGCAAAAGGCAGGACTTACTGCAAGCAAACAGCACAGAAAACACTCTGATTATAAATCCCTGGCGTACGGATTTTATGTGCGGACCTACTCATTCATCTTTTCTCATGAAGGATGCAGTAAAAAGGAAGACATGGAGGAGGAAAACACGTAAAGGAATAAGCACCCTGAAGGGATGTGAGAGAGAAAAGAATATTTGATCATGAGGGAGAGACAGGAATAGAAATAGAAATATAATGCAGTACTAGAGGAGAGGGCTATCTTTCTGCTATCTGAAGGATTCAAGCTACTTTTACACTGCATCACCTACACCAGTGTTCAAAACAACTCAGCTGTGTCCCAGAAAGCAGGTGCTTGAGGGCTGCAAAGGAAAGACACCCAAATTATGAGTTAAGCCCTAGAGCTGAAGGTGCATGGAGGAAGAGATCCAGTGACTGCTGGGGAATAGCCAGTCTTGGTCCCTGCCCAGGATGATTGCATGTTGAAGTTATTGCCCTTCCCAGATATCTACCACACACTGCAAGTCAGTGGTCAAAATCAATTAGGAACAATCACATCCTCCCACAGAAAGCACACACACTATCAATCTCCCTTTGAGTAACCATGCTGCTTATTAGCTTATTGAGGATGTAATAGGAATAGCACCGGGTGAATAGTTTGTGACAGGTTATTTATGCATCGGACTTCCTCCCGTTTCATCTGTTTGCAAATTGACCTTGACTTTCCCTGCTATATTCATGGTTTGGAACTACTTGGTTACTAATTGCAGTGGCACAGCTTGTTTGAGACGGCCTTTTCCCATTGATAGCCCCTCGGTCTGACATCCCACCCTGCTTTTCTACAAACAAGCAGTGAGGTCACACGTTCGGGCCCACCAGTCTGAAAGCAGTGAGCTCAGAACACATTTCAGCTGGAGGAAAGAGAGGAGGAAAGCATTTGGCCCTGCTCAGAGGCAAGGGGGAGGAGAGGATGAGCTGGGCAAGAGCCCACATATGCTCGAATGAGAGTGTCTGATATTTCCCAGACGCTGCTCGGCAAGCAGTAAGGCCTGGCCCAGGCTGGCTGAGCCGCCGCAGCTCTCACTTCAGAATAAAAGCCCCAAATCTCCATGCTTGGCATGGAAGAGAGGGAAACAAGCTGCTTTTCTGTGTGAACAAGTCCTTAATGTGGGAACACTCTTGCCGAGCCTGGGCAGCGGGGATCTGTGGCCCTGAGAAGTACTGAGCTTCTTCCTAGCACCAGAGAGAAGCCAGCTCAGTGATGGTCTCAGCATGGGGCAGACAACTTCTGCTGCTGCTCCAGGGAAATGACCAACCAAACAGGGCAGCATCTGCGTTATCTGGAGTGTCATAATTTGGAGTCACCGTGGTAAAAGCCTGGCTGCATGCAAGGAACTGTAATTATCCCTCCCAGTGAAAGGAAGGAGCAGCAGGCTGCCTGCAGCACGTAGGGAGCTCGGGGTCACTCTGACCCATGGGTGAGTCAGGCTGCCCAAAAAGGGCCTGTCTGTGGGCAGCAAGCTTGTGACTGCCCTGGGCCACCCCGACAGCAAGTGGGGGCCTGTGGAATTCCTGGAGAGGCAGATGGCTCAAAAGCATCGCTGCTGAGGCAGTTTGGGCTGAGAACACCTGCCCTGGCTGCTGAATTGCAGTTGATACAGCTGCCCTGGGTCTCGCTCTGCCCCACACTCCTTCACCACCACCCAATTAAACAGCTTGTTTGGGGATGAGAGAAGGTCTCTAGGCTTGGATACTGCCCGTTGTCAGGAACAGAATGAGGAAATTGCTGTCCCCAGTGATATGATCATTAACCATTGCAGAGGTACTGTAGGAGCTGCAATTTGCAACAGATATTTATCATTTTACAATCATTTTCCTCGTGTTGGGGTTCAGCATCTGCTGTACAGGTATCATTCCTGCTTTGTGCTGCCCTTCTTGTAGGGGATTGCGTGCTGGTCTTCAGTATGATGGGGAACTGTTTGTAAGCAAGTGGCAAATACTCTAATTAAGCAACTGGGCTGTATAATGAGGCTGTTCAGGGGGTGGTGTGATGGAAGTTATTGCATAGTAATGCACAAAAAAAAAAAAGATTTCTGGTGGGTTGTATGCGGGCTCAGACAGAGAGGCTGAAGGGTCTTGGAGCACCTGGATATCTCTGCTCTGACCCCGTGAAGGTTTCAGCTGTGGAATCCTGAGGTGTATGGATGTACATTACTGCTTTTGTATTTTTTTTTTCTCAGTTTGTGTCACTTTTGGTCTGTACAGTGAGAGGAACTTGGGGTGTGACTTTGCATGACTCGGCTTACACGTTCTCCATGCAGAGGTGCAGTGTGTGTCAGTGCCAATAAAGTGGAAAAAAACCCCAGCAAAAGGGGCTGACTGCTGTGGTAGGTGTTAGCGATAACCAGCCAGCAGGAGAGGGGAATATCTTCTGAAAGTTTTCAGCAGGATTTAAGAGCAAATAAAAGGAGCCCTTGAGAACTCCTAGACCATACGAAGCTCTAAGTCCGGTAGGAGAGAGAAACACACAGATACTGAGGTGATGAATCAGATTAAGGAGATGGAAAAAGTTGCTTGGAGTGGCAAGCCCTTCAAGAGTGTGTAGATTTGCCTGAGCTCTCTTCAAAAAAAAAACAAAGACAAAAACAAAAACCATACAGTATATTTAGGGAAAAAAAAGCATCACAGCTGCTTTTTGCAGGGAGTTTCTCTGTCAGGAAGTAATGAGATCTTGCTGCCTGATTGATAAAACACACGCAGGGTTGGAGTAAAGAGGTTTCTTCTGTTGTAGTCTTCAGGGCATCACTGTACTCTGTAATATATATAAAAAAACCACTCTGCTGACTCACGCTCTGCTCTCTGGAAAGTGCAGCCCTCTTGGCAGCCCCCTTCCTTCCCACCCTCTGCCCCTGGCATTTCTGTGTTTGACAGCACTTTTCCGATTTTTTTCCCCCCTTCCTTCTCCACTCAAACTACATCCAAAAGAATACAGCTTGTTGAAGGCAGCGTTTTGTCTCCACTGATACTATTGGCAACAGATGGAAGATTCCAGAAAAGCATGCCAGTGAGGCTGGAAAAAATGTTAAAATATCTATAGCTGACCATACACTGTTGTCTTGCACACATCTATCCATATGCAAGGCAGATCTGGCTGCTTTCCCCAAATTACTCCTGGAAAGCAACTGCAAAAAGAGTTAGGTTGAGAACTGTGAATGCTGCGGACATTATTTTCAAAGCTTAACAATACAACTTAAAACACATGCTTCTATATTTCCTAAGCAATACTATTAATATTTTTTCCTTTCGAGCTCATGTTTTTACTTGAGATGTGATTGTAAGGCAAAGGCTAATCCGTTCTAATGGCTGCCAAATCAAGACCTCTGAGATTTTTCCACTTTGAAAGCTTGTTGGTTTGTTTTGGTGTTGCATCCTTGAAATGTCGTTTGCTCAGGGCAGGCAAGAATTTCATAACCAAGTTGCATTTCCTCCTATCTATCATCTCTTTTCAGTCTGGACTTCAATGTCTATTCCAGGCTCTGACTGCTGTTTCCAAAATAGCAAGCCCCTCAGCAGACAGGAATTCCCAGTGTGACTCAGTGGCCTCAAACATTTCTGCTGGGAAACAATGGGGTGGATAAGTGGCTAGGGGGACCCTTGAATATGTAACATAATTAATATTGGGCTTTGCTTAAAAAAAATAAAACTGAAAAAGCCACAATATCAATTCCCTTTCTAATTTTACCACGCGTTCTTTGGACTTTTTGTGATGTATTGTTCCTGCTTATAACCCTTAGCATCCAGTATTTATGCTGACAGCTTCAGATTGCTATTTTTCCCCTTTTAAAAGCCCTTTTTTGTTTTGTCATTGTCCTTGTCGTTGTTATTATAAACAGAAATGGTTATTTTCACAATCAGAATGTTTTCCCAAATTAGCACTTTCACGAGGACCTGGAAATGCTAGCAGACTTAAGAATGGCAGTTTCTTTGCAGGATGCCCACTATACACTAACTTGCTTCTTAGTGTTGCTGGACTGATGAGGGTAGGGTGATCTTGAGATTTTGGTGTGAGATTTTGGGTTATTTTGGTGTGGGTTTTTTGGTTTTTGAAACTTTGCGGTAGTTGAGATTGGTAATGCTATAGATCTAGCTGGCTTTCTCTTCAATTTGCTGCTTTGTTTGGTGCCTGAGTTTGCATCCTAATGGAACAAAGGGGAACCAGCAAGAAGTGACTCACTGAAACTGTATCTTCTGCCTTTTCTCACAATTCTCATGAGAAATTTGGAAGAAAAATAATGTGGACTAGAACTGCAGTTTGCAGCCCGATCACCCATAAACCAATGACTGGAGTTACTCCAGTTCACGCTGTTTTGTTGCTACTAACTTATAGAGTAGCAGCGATCAACACTTCAGTATTCATCTTGCATGGGAAATGACACACTTGTTTGGTTTGAGATGTTATGGCTTTCTCAGCCAAGAAGCAGCCATATGAGCTTGGTTTCTTTTTGCAAACCGGATGATTTCTTACAACCATCATATGGGACACTGAGATGGTGTGGGAGGGAGTTGAAGCATCTCTAAATTGTTGCCCTTCCTTCAGAAAGGGGCATAGGATGATGCCTTTAGAGACTGACCTTTCCTTGAGAAGGAAAAGCAATAGGGCTGCAAGATCACTGTCTCTTGCTCCCAAACTTGGATGCACTGAGGCACATGGGACTGCCTGATGTGTTGCCATCACAGCCCCTGGGGCAGTCCCTATTTCTGTGTACCCCCCAAGCATCTGTCCCCTCGTGCTTGGATGCAAATGTTGAAGACAGGCACCATTTTGTTTTGCTCTGATTCATACAGTACTTGGCAAAAGGAAAGAGAAGGGCATCTTGGCTCTCCACCAGACCTCCAAAGTGCTAAAATAATACTAACCTCATAATAAATCTCAAATTTTTATTATTGTCTGACACTCTGCAGCTTATTTTGGCTCTGGGCACCTGCAAAGTTGGAGAAAAAAGTGAAAACTTGTCAATGTGGAGCAAATGAAAGCACCCAACTTCAATCTGTTTAGCAAGACACAACTATGAAGCACTGCGCCTTGGAGAGAGGAGCAAAGGATTTCCTGGAAATGAATTCAGGAGCTGTTTGATCTCCAATTGATGTTTTGTTTTTGTTTTCTAAGCAGCAGTAACATTATTTTAAGATATAAACAGACCATTTTGCCTCGTCCTTGAAGTGAGTCATTAATTGCTTCTGACATGAATTAATTACTGCTTGTGCATAGTTTCAGGGGCCCTGCCATCTCTGTTTTACCTTCTACATTCTTTCTAGTTATGCATTTGTATTTCTAGTCTCTTGATAATCACTGATCCTGACTGTCAGCAAGGAGAACCTAAAGCTTGATACAGTACGTGTCTGGGATGTGCAAACTGATGCAATGGAATGCAATAATCAAGTTTCTACAGTGGTGAGAAATGCAAAATAATTACTCTTGTATGACAAAGAGAAGCCCCAAGGGCTGGCTTCACAAAAGGATGCCTTGTTTTTCTTGAAGGCTGGATCCCTGCCTGCCCTATTCGCCATAAGCCATGCTGTGATCTCGGGATGGGACCTGCAGTGCTGAGTTTATGGCCTAAAACTTAAGACAATTGCTTTGTCATAGCTGGTGGCTCAATAAATAAAGTGATTCCAAACTGCTGTGTGTATTTGCAGCTGGGGACAGATGTTTGCCACTATTGTTTAAACTCATGCCCAATTTTGTCCCATTGATGGCTGTGGGTAGCATTTCCAATCAGGCCAGGAAGGCTGTGCTACACAGGGAACTTCAGATACTGTTTTTAGAAGACGTGACTTTAACTAGATTTTCATCAGCTCCCTGATATTCTTTCATTGCATTGCTCAGTTGAAATCTCAGGAGGGCTTGAGTGCAGGTGATAGCCTGCAGCAAGTTTTCACTGGTCAAGAAAGTATTTCTGGTATTTAAGGGGAATGCTTAGTCTTTTATGTTGCTTTTCTGTTTTAGCCCTTGTCAGCTTGTTCCTGTAACAGAAGAAGAACCGGTTCCCTTAGATAAATCCAGGCTGAGAAATACATATTAAACACTTTTTCTTTTCATGTCTCCTTTCTCCTTTGGATTAACCACTCTTCTTTTTTTCTTCCCCCACCCCAAAGTGGAAGCATTTGGGATTCTTTCCTCATTTTAGTCTCTATTTTTCAGACCAACTGGAAAAAAAAAAAAACAGACCGGAGGGAGCTGCTTTGCTGTGGGTGGGTTGTATGGAGGGCAGTGAAGGAGAGAGAGGGCAGTGAAGAAGGAGGGAACCTGACTCCCATCTGGAACCTCTTTTAGAGCCTTACTTCAAACCCCCTACCTGGCTCCTCTTGTCTTTCTCAGACTCTCCTGGCCCCTTATCAGACTATTGATTTTCCCTCTTTTGTTGTGCTTAATGATGTGTGTATTTGTGGGATTCTTTTCCCCCCCCCCACTGCACGACCAAGTACAATCTGATTGGGTGATGAGCTGATCTTGCTACCAGTTTCTGAAGTGTTTGTTACAGCCAGGTGTACTGCACGGCAGACAAATGCATCCACTGTGAACAGGAAAATCCCTCTTCCCTTCTACTCCTTGCATGTCTCCTTTGGCCCTTTACATCCAGTTCTTTTGATGCTTTCTCTTGATGCTTTGATAAATGTGGTGAGTGTTCCACGCCAGCAGACGGCTGAACCGAGCTCTTTGCTTGCACAGACGCCAATGGATCTTTTTTTGGTTTGGGTTTGTTGTTTTTTTAAATACGATCTGAGAACTGACGTGCTGAAAGAAGCAAGGCGTGGCTGGTTGACACCGAGGGTGATTTGTGTGATCCTCTGTGGGACCAAAGGGAGCTCCAGGAGAGAAGTGCAGCTCGTGCTGGATGCCTAGCCATTGGGCTTAGGGCTTGGCCAAGGCTATCAATACAAGCCTTGCTGATCAGAGGCTATCAGCCCATCCTGCCCGGGGCCGGGTTTCCCGTGGGTGTGAGTCCTCCTTCCTCCTTGCTGCCTCCTGAGAGAGCTGACTTCAGCTTGCCCTTTAGGCAAGAGGATTACATAGCATCAGCTGATGTCATAATCTCATTCCCAAGTGCTTTTCCACATGCTTGAGATGGGTTTAGCAGGTAAGGGAGAGCTGGCAACTGTCACAGTTTGCAAAACAAAAAGACGCCTCTGCTCTGTTGAGCTGCTTCTGGCTCCTTTGACTCAGAGCTCCCATGGGCTTAGCAAGCGATGCTGATACTTCTGCATCCTCCTCCTGGCTTTAAACCCACCGTGTGGATCATTAACGCCGGCTTCTCTACCTGAGTGTGGGATAAAGCTAGCCAAAAGGGTCATGGCACTGAAAGCAATACAGAATTGCACGGCCCCCGAGGTCCAAAGGCTACTAACTCTCCTCCGTGTGTGGGATGGAAGAGTATCTGAAGGAGTCAAAGAGCTGTGTGTTTGGGTTTGTTCCTGCTGCTGTCTCACAGGTCTCTCAGCAGAGGGCCCGGGCCTCTCTAATAGAGGCTGTGACCCAGCTGTCCTCTGCAAGAGGTGCGTGTGTTGCCAGCAGTCAGCACAATCGACCTCTGGTTGTGAGCCCTTGAATGGAGAAGTCCTGGGACCTGCATAGCAGATACCAGTGGCCTTTCTGAACTGCCCTTTCCTCCTCCCCATCACACTCCTTCTTTGCTATGCAGAAACCAGCCTTGGGCCATGGACCAGCTGTGAGTATTAATACAGCGATAGGAGTCTTGGCCAAGCACTGAGGTGGTCCCTGCGTGATGCTGGGGCCTACTGCCCAGTTCAGGATGTCATCCTCATGTCTAATCTGACCTCCTGGTAGCACATCCAGAACGTGAAGTGTCTCTTGGAGCATCCCAGGTGGCATTCAGCACTTTGTGCTGCCCCACGTGGGCAGCACTAATCCAGCCAGCTGCAATCCTCCCAGGCTGTGCGTGGGGTGTGTGTGCATTATGGGGCTGGGGGTTGGTCTGGTGTTCGCCTGGGAAGAACCTCTCCCGTTCATCACTCTGGAAAAAATGCAGTTTGCTTCCTGAAGCAGCATTTTGCTGCTCTCTAGGGAAGGCTGAGCATGAAGGACTGCCGACAAGTAGGAATGCTGATATGACCCTCCTCTTCCTCCTGGGGAAAAACGTGGCCATGGGCAAGAGCCTGGCCTTGGGTGAGGACAGGCTGTATTTTTACATTCTGCTGAGCTGGCTTGGTGTGTGGTTGGGGAGGGACAGGATGATTCCACTATGTCCAGTTGCCAAATGTTATGGCCTCGGCGTACCTTCATGAGCAACGCCATGCTTCCCTGGAGCTTCACAGAGCTCTGCTCTCAGCCCAGCACAGCTGGAGGCACGTGAGCAACCACTGGGCTGATTCCACAGCTGTTCCTAATAATGTCCTCTTAGAGAGCCCACTTTTAGGTGACTCTTGTCCAAGCATGCACACTAAGCCCAGGCTACAGCTGCTGTGGAGATACTGGCTGCACTCACTGCTGTCTTCCCTGTAGGTGCAGAGGCACTGGAGACAAAAGGCTTGCAATTCAGCCTGAAGAAGCTGATAGGTAAGGCCTTGTGTTTCCTCATGTGTTACTACAATATGTAAGATCAGATGAAGAAACAGCTTATGAAACCCTTGTTAATAATTTATTTGACTGTAAACTCCTTTCTAGGAACCTGGCTCCCCTGCAGCATTTCTAGGCTTAACCATTTGTTTAGGAGCAGCAGAAAGTGGGGATATCATGTTGAATTTTTCTTCATCACAGATTTCCTGGGTTAACCTGCTCAACCTGATCTCCGTTAGCCTTGTGAGATGTTCAAGGTCATGTCTGAAGGAGGGAAGCTGAAAGAACATCTATTCTTCTGGAAGAAGTGGTGTAACATCCCACACCTCACCAGCACACCCATGGACCCCTTGGGACGAAGGTGGCTGGCAGTGTGTGTTTTGAGAGACACAAAAACTCACACTGGTGGGTTTCTGCCTTTGGAATACTGGGATCTTCCTGAGGGGCATGTCTAACTAGAGCCAGGCTTCTATGTGGTCTTTGTGAAACTAAAGATATTGGTGGGAGGGAAACAATATGAGCCGTGCTTTTCATACATTTGGGCAAGATGTGCAAAGTGAGAAACGTTATTATAAATTGTTGTTCTTGGCCAATTCACCCATTCTGTTTCCAGCATGTAACTCTTGCTTTGAATTTTTCTCCTGTATCTATGCTATGCAGGTGGCATTATTTCAGATTAAATGAGAATACAGGGAAAAAATTAGTCAGCTGAGTAGGAAATCGTGCATCTCCCCCTTAGTGAGCCTTTTGATCAAATTCCTTCACGGTCATCAAGGTTGAGACTGGCTTTCAACAATATGCACTTTCAATGTTATTCCAAAGATGACTAGGTTGTGCTATTGTTAATTCTAGGAACAGCGGGAAAATTGCATGAAGAGCTGCTCGGGAACATCATTTTAGATGCTGTGTTGAGGGACTTGGTTTAGTGAGAACTATTGGTGATAGGTGGACAGTTGGACTGGATGATCTTGTAGGTCTTTTCCAACCTTGGTGATTCTATGATCTCTGCCTTCTCCAACATTTGTGCTACGGGTATGGGACTCATCAGTGGTTGCTCAGAAGCTGAAAGCATCTCCCCAGTAAGCCACCTAGAATCACCGGTTGTATATCCTCATCCTCAGCAGCTTTCTCTGAAAAAAAGAGACGTGATGTGGGCCGCTGCATTCAGGGAATCTTCTCCAAAGCACGAGGAAAAGGCAGAGGGGTAAGGAGGAAATGGAGGGCCATGGAAAGGAGATTTGGTGTCCCCTTTCCATTCACAGTGTCCATGCCCAAGTAAGGGCAGTACTGAGAAAGGTAATGGGGGAGAAGAGTTTACCATTAATTTTTAAATTTAGACACCTGTATTGTTCAGTTCAAGCTGTCCTGCTAGGTAGCTCCGCAAGGAGTGCAAAGGGTTGTTAATGGGCTGCAGGGAAACCTGTGGGGTAGTTCCCTGACACTTTAAAGCCTGAGAGTTAAAGATCTGCCCCTGGAGACACCCACTAAGGGTGCATGCAGCTCTCCAAGCATTTTGGCAACAGGCACAAGTCACAGACAGAGCTGATCCTCCTCCTGTGGCAAAGACTTGAAAAAAAAAAAAAAAAAAGATGCAGGAGTGAGAAACTTAAGGCTTTCCCCCTACTTTCAAGACTAAAATTAAGCCAAGTGATGCATTTTTCCGCTGTTTTTTTAGCTGATCTTTCTCATAGCTCTATTTCCTGAAGCAGTTCCATGTCTTGAGGTCATCCTAAGGGTGCAGATCCTCGTGCTATCGCTCCTCCAGTGGCCTCCCTGGCTGGTGGGTCTGCATCTGAAAACTGTTAGGAAGACCAAGAGGTAGGGATAGCTTGTCCCTGCGCCAAGATGTGCTTTTCTCATCATTGCCAGCATCTCCAGCTGTGCTTTGGAGCTTGCAGACTTGCATCGTGCTGCTGATTCTCCACTGAAGATGGAGGCTTTGGAGGCTTGATCTCATATGTCAGGCTCCAGAATTTAATTCTGAGAGACTGTATATGATATCTCAGGGATTTCAGAGCACCTGACGAGGTGGTATTCATGCCCTGATTGAAGGCTTTTCCCACTGGAAGCTGAGTGCGCAGTTTCTCAGCTAGGGTGGGAGGTGGAACTGCCTCTTGCAAGTGCCAGCCTCCATGTGGAGTGCCAAATAGTGGCAGGACTGCCTTAAAGAACTGTGGTTTATGCTGATCCTTTCCTATAGAGAGAGACTAGTGTTGGGGGATGGATCATTTTATTTTACACAAATGCTTGACTGTGTTTAATGTTGATTTTCGTTTCTGATTGACCCTTGTCTCACTTGTGTTCTCCTTTGTTCTCTAAATCAAGCGAGTCCAAGACAAAGACTGAAAAACAAGGATTAGAGCAGGGAGGAAAACTGAGAGCCTGGGTCTGGTTGGAATGGGAGAAATCAATTGCCTTTTGTACCCTCAAGATAAATAGAACAAGGGGATAAGGGTTCGAGTGTACTACATGGTAGAAGTTTGTAAGTTCACACATGTTATCTGCTCTGAGGAAAAGCAAATATTTGATCAATCAGACTGAATGGAAACTTTGAGGGGGGGGACACTTGTGCACAGGCTTGAATTCATGCTGTCATCATTCAGACGTGGTCAACGATGTCTGTTTGGCTTGAACTGATGTAAGAAGGGTCTGGTCAACATGATGTGAAGTCTGTGTTATACAGAAGAGGTTCAGCATCAACAAAGAAAACAGTCCCCTGGTTTTCCCAAAGGAGAAGCCCAGAGATTCTATTTCCACAGAGATCTTCTGATGTAGGTAGTCATAAGAGTGTAGATTTGTTGGCGGGAGAAGGGTGGGAGATAGGGAAGTTCATAGGGTAAGTTTTGCTTCCTGCTGCGCTTCCATGGGCTGGGCAATGCTCATGGTTATTCTCAAGGACAGCTTGGAGTAGGAGAAGCATTTCAAAAGGTGCACAGAACTGTGGAGCAAGTGAATTTTCTCATGATTTGTTCTATGTTTGTGCTACCAGCAAGCAAGACAAGGCTGCTCTGGGCGTTTTATTTCTTAGAGCCATTTCTGTAATGATTACTCATTAGAAAGGAAGCATGAAAACATACAGGCATGGAATAAAAGCCCAACCTAACCACTGAAGTTTACTAATTGTAAGGACATCTCAATTGGCTCAGAGCAAAGGTTCATCTTTCCGAGCATCCTTCCTCTGCAAGTGGTCCATGTAGGTTATGGAAGGGAAGAATGCAGAATACGGGGTGGAATGTCCATGCACTCACCCTCCCAGCATCTGCCAGTCCAGTCTGGGAACCTCTGGCTCCCAAAGGTTCTGTCTGCATAGTTGGGTTGGTTTGCTCTCTTGTGTATACTGAGATGGCTGACAGATACCACATTCAAGGGCATTCCTCTTTTACTTTACAGAATTTTGCATACAAGAACTTCTTTCAGCAGTCTCCATGTGTAAGGCTAAGTATATTTAGACACTAATAACACCGAGATGAAATCGTTGTTCATTTATTTTCTCCACAACTTACTAGTATGAAATGCATACATGTATTATTACAGAAGATCTTAAAGGCCAGATTACTCATTGCTTTGAATCCGGGTATTTCTGGTCAGAATTGAGTTGTTCCCTGCTCTTCCAACAACATACCAGCTGAGATTCAGCTCATGAAACATACCCACACATGTGAATATAAACCCAGGTAGAAAAGCCTCTGTGAAGTAAGGAGATGAATCACATACAGGGAATATTGCCGTGAGGGAGGACTGCAAAACACGTCTGGGGAATGCGTCTGCAGTGCTTGTGATGGATGAGAGCAACTCAGACCTCGCCACCTGCCTCTAATCCCTGCAACACAGTGAGAGTGGCTCCTGAGCTGCTTCCAGCCGGGCAAACAGATGTGCCGTGGGCTTCATTGCTGCTTCAAGCGTTACCCTATGTGATGCTTGGGGCATGTATATCTATTTGAGGTGGTTTCCATCAAGATTTTTCCTGGATATATTTTCCATGCCAAGCCTCTCTAGTGCCAGACTTAGAATCATAGAATGGCTTGGGTTGGAAGGGAACCCAAGGATCATCAAGTTCCAGTCCCCTGCCAAAGGCAGGGCCACCAACCTCCAGATCTGGTACTAGCTCAGATTGCCCAGGGCTCCATCCAGCCTGGCCTTGAACACCTCCAGGGACGGGACATCCACAGCCTCTCTGGGCAGCCTGTTCCAGCACCTCACCACTCTCTCTGTAAAGAACTTCCCCCTGAATCTAAACCTTCCCTCCTTGAGCTTATAGACTTGGCCTCTTTCTCTTGTGTGTCTCTTCCCTCAGCTGAGATAGCATCTCCAGCCTCTCCCATTCTCTCTGCAAAGCTGTGGACTCTCCAAGAGCTTACCATCGATAGGTGGCCTGGGTTGTGCTAAAACTGACAGGGAGTAGGGCCACATGCTTTGGCTGACTTGGCAGCAACTCATGAACTGCAGTCCCCTGGTCAGCTCGTAGAAAACTTTTTGTCGCAGTGAGCTTGATGTACCAGATATCTGTACACAAGTAGCTGCAGGTTGGTTTCCTTCTCCAGTATTTGCAATGAGCAAGGGAGATCTTCTGCTGGATGTGAGCTGCCTTCTTCTTGTTGAAAAAGAGCCCGATTGGACTTCTCAGCCTAAGATTTGAGCAAAAAAAGGC
Organism: Numida meleagris; assembly: GCF_002078875.1. Classification (NCBI taxonomy): domain Eukaryota; kingdom Metazoa; phylum Chordata; class Aves; order Galliformes; family Numididae; genus Numida; species Numida meleagris. The sequence goes on along the minus strand of NC_034413.1, from coordinate 36,644,060 downwards.
TGTTTCTCCTTTAGTTTTTGTCTTAGTCCAGGCATTAGAATGCTGTGTAATATTTCACAGTGCCCACTGCAGAACACAAGGAGTTAGGCTGTTGCTCTGATTAAAACCTAATCAGGAGAAATACGAAAAAATTAATTCTGCTATATCTGAACTCCTCGATAGGTCTGATGGCAGGAGGTACTGTGCTGTGCAGCCATTCAGTGTTCATCCAGCCTGGGGTCTGCCTTACGTTTTGAATTATCTGCAGTAAGTACAAACATGTGCAGTGCATTTCATTACTTTTTATTGCAATAATTGAGTTACTTTTTTTTTTTTAACAGACTTTCCCCTTCTTTCCCTTCTTTGCCATTCTGAGAATCAGGCTCTTTTTGGCATGGCTGTGCTTTTTGGGACTTTCTGCTTTACTAAAATCTGCTGTAGCCCCAGTCTTGCAGAATGGCTTCATTTCACCCTGCTACAGGCAGAGGCAAGAGTTTTCCTACAAAAGAATAGCAGGGATTTGGCCTGAAAGGTGCTCTGCTTCTTTGAGTGCATGTCCCTTTGCAATTACAAGAGCAGAATGCAAAATTTTCCCTTTGGCAGCGTCTCCAGCTCTTGCAACTCTTGTATTACATTGTGCTTGAGTTAAAACTGAAGAGGTTTTTTTTTTTTTTCTTGTTATTTAAAGAGGTTCTAATAAAATTAGAGAAAATCTAATAAAACCTTAGGTATCACAATTGTAGATTCAAAGCCTGAAAATATTACCCTACCCTCTGACAAGCTGAGATGAAAGGAACCCAAATATTGCCACTAGTTAAGACACTTGTCTTGCTTCTCCAGGCTTGATCCGTGAGTACTTGTCGTGCTGTGCATTTGGCAGATGGTGGGAAGTAAAACAGCAGGTCATGCTGAGTATGCTTCAGGTGTGTAGTTCCATCCTGTCAGCCTTGGGGTGAGGGTGAGCCATCCTGAAAACCAAACCAAGTGGTGTGAGTGACAGAAGTGACTGAATGGCTGTGACGTACAGAGATGCAGCAGTGCCTGCGTGTGGCTGTGCTTGTGCAGAGGCTGTGGTGGGGATGTGTTATTTTTTATTTTATTCAAATAAACACTGTGGCCCTGTTCTTTGATGGGCTGAAGGACATGGGAGCCTCTTTTTCCCAGACGCTTTTTCTGGGAATCTGTGTTCTCTCTCTAGAATGCAGAATAAACAAACTAGAAATTTTGGGTTTTTAAAATCAAAATAACTATTGTTCTGCCTTCCCCTCCATGGCCTCCTTCTCTTCCCACCAGCTCCCAGGCAGCTTTCCCTCAACCCAAGCATCCCTGGGGACTGTCTCCATCCCTACCGCGCCATCTGTCCTGAGATATCCCATCCCACAGCCTTGGATCGCTGGCTGCTCCCCTATCTACGTATCTGGGGCTCCAAAAACCAAGATTATCTGCATTGAAGAAACATGAGGGCAATTCACAGAGCTGATGCTTTGAGTTGGTCCATTTTTAAGTATTGCCAGTGTTTCAGTCTCTGAGAGTGTGAGATGTCCCTTAATTGGGCTTAATGAGGGGAGCAGAAAACGAGGGGGAAAAGCTTCTTTGCAAAAAGGAAAAATGATCTTAAACCACAACACTGAGTCCTGCCTGCTAGGAGAGGAGCTAAAGGGAGCAGGCTCTTCTGTTCTCCAGGTGATGCTAGTGCGGCACTCTGGAGTGTAGCAGCCTGTTTGTAGATGCAATGATGGATACCAAAGACATCAATCAGGCACTGGTGGTTGATTTAACCTGATGGTAAGGCTAAGGCACATAGCAGCAGCTGGAACAATTTGCTGCAAGCACATGCCAATGCTGAGTTTAATTACAGCTGCTAATTAGCTTCATTGCACGAGCTGTGGGATAGGTGGAGATGGGGCATTCTCACCGAGCTCCTTTTATCCCAAATTAAACAGCTACTGGAGCTTGCCTCAACCCATGGTCTGTGACAGCAAAGGATGCTGTGCGTGATGAAACAGAGCTGGGAAATGAGTGGTTTCCTTTAATTACTATGGGCATGAGGGTTGTACAGAGCAGGATAGGTTAGTAAGTGAGAGCTGCACTAATTCTATCGAAAAAAAAATTCTAAAAATGAGACCACTGACCCCCACAAGGTGCAAATCAACATAGATTTTTTTTTTAATATGTCATGTCTTAAAATAAATAAATAAATAAAGATCCAGGGATGAAGAATCTGTAGGCAAACTTGGAGAGCAGACATAGGAAAGTGTTGCTTAATGTGTAACCAGAATCACCCCTGATGCATTTTAAGCCCATTGCAACTTCGAGTGTCTACCATGACCGCTGAGAAAGGATTAATCCATTCTTCTTTGTCCTGTGTGTAGCTGAAGGTCAGAATCATTCATCTTCTAGACTAAACAACCTTCATTCTTTTGCTCTTTCCTCATAAATTATGTCTTCTGGCCCTTTTTAATGTTCCCTTTTGGACTTTCTCCAGTTAATTCGCATCTTTGAGAGCTCCGCGCCCAGGACCAGTCACTACTTTCCAACAGCAGCCTTCCTAGCTTTGTGATTGTTGAATGGTTGTGTGTGTTTGTGAACCTGCCTGGCAACATGGAGAGTCCAGGGTTGCCCTTGTTCTCATGGGAGACTTTATCGCTCTCCCTGAAAGAAGGTTGTAGCGAGGTGAGGTTCGGCCTCTTTTCACAGGTAATTGCAATAGGACTGGAGGTAATGGCTTTGAGTTGCACCACGGGAGGTTCAGGTTAAATATTAGGAAAAATTTCTTCTGCAGAAGACTGGTTAGGCACTGGAATGGGCTGCCCAGGGAGACAGTGGAGTCACCATCCCTGAAAGTGTTCAAGAAACATGTGGATGTGGTACATGGAACATGGTTTTATGGGTAATATTAGTGGTAGGTGGGTGGTTGGACTAAAGGTCTTTCCCAAAGTTAATTAATCTATATTTCTATTCTTTTATTATTGACACAGTTTCTGCTTAATAAGAGCTTGCACACAACATGCATCATCTTTTGAAATCCAGATCTGTTTTATTTCTGATCCTAGAGGCATGGCTGAAAAGACTGGTATTGTTTTGTCCAAGTCTTCAGCGGCATTTTCCTTCTTCCTTCCTCCTCCCAACTTTTCTTGTCTATCAAGCTTCGAGATGTGTTTGCATTAAAATCTATGTATTTTTGTTTTGATCTTTCAGTGATCTCTCATGTTAATGATCTAAAATCTGGCTTACAAGCACTCCTGCTAAGAGCCTGGCTTCAGCAAGACCAGCAACACAAGGGACTGAAACTTTACAGGCCCGGGAACTCCAGCGATATAAGTTAGAGCATTTCAGGTTTTGTATTCTGACAGAGCCATTTTCCTTGTCCCAGTGCTGGGCTCTTCTTGCCACAGCATCCTCGCAGTGTGGACAAAGCCCGGATGTTGTTTAGGTCAGGAGAAGTGCAGATGGGATGTATTTTCCTTGTGTGGACGTCTTTACCAGGTAGCTACACGAATTCCCCAAAGAGCAACTAGAGGAGAGCATTGGGAATGGCTGGAATCAAAGTGAGACAACCACACGGCATGCTGAGCTGAATGCTTTGCATAGCTACACAGACAGCACACAGTGAGCCAGAGGGCAGGGAACCAGCCACTAGCATGGCTTCTTCCTTAGTTCTTATTTGCCTTCCCATTTGTTATCTTGGACATAAAGAGGTCTGTAAGCCAGGGATTTGGGCAGTTAACCTCAAATAAACCCTAAAAGACCTACTTCAGTGAAGTGTAACAAGCGGCTGTTGAATTTAATGGAGCTGGGCTTGCTCTCACCAAGGGTGATTTGGACTCTGAAAGCTTGTTGTTTCCTGGAAGCTGCTGGCATTTGTTGGTCGTCTCTCTTGCTTTATGTGCAACTTTGATTTTACATTAGCTTTATGCATCTCTCCTCTCCAAAACTGTGTACATGTGAGAGAGAGGAGCCTGCAGTGGAGGGATGCGCCACTGTAAAGGCAGGCATTTGTTTCTGCTGTGAAATATCCTTTCTATACTCAGACAGACAGCAAATATTTGACAAGGAGCAAGAAAATCAGGTATGCAGCTTGACAAAGTGGTGTCATGACTCACCAGCAGATCATTTCACAGCTTCACCCAGCCCCAAACACTGTTCAGGATCAAAGCATCTTGCAACCAGCCAGGTTTGTTTCCTTAAACAAAGCCAAATCATGCTTCATAAGGTCAGCAAGCTCCCAAAGGGTCAATTACGGGAATACAGCTGCAGATGGGTAGCTGTGGCATGAAATGAAACCACTCAGCGAGTGGGGTGAAGGAACTCTCCGTTCTCCCTTTTACAGGTTGGTAATTCACTGATGTGTAAAGGAAATTCAGCAATTGGAGGCCCTGCTCTCAGTTCATGGCACGCAGGTTGGCATAGATCTCTTCCAGCTCTGCTTGTTGACTTCTCAAGGTGCAGTCTGGAAAATAAACCCTATAATGGATGGTCGAAAGGGAGCCAGGAATTTAAATCCAGGCTTTGACCAAACAAAAGTTGTCCACATGTATCTGTTCTTCTGCTCTATGTAATGGCTAGTAATTGAGAGATCACTGAAATAAAATACAAAGCCAGCGATTTGGAGGCTCTGGAAGATAAAAAGCCTCACTGCATCTGTTGCATCTCTTACAAGCATCAAGCTACTCTGTTTGGTTGAGCATCCTGGGCTTGGGACTGCTGATGTGAGCTGAGAGCCGCAAATCAATGGCATTAAAGCATCCCTTGCTTTGAGTGGCAGATTCTGGATTAAGACCAGAGCAGCCCCAGATCCTTTGGGGCTGGCCAAGGACAGGCGGGAGCAGAAGGAATGTCCTATCACAGCAGACCCTGTTAAAGACTCTGTCCCCTTCTTTCCTGTAGCTCCCCTTTAGATCCTGACAGGCTGCTATCCAGTCTTCCCAGAGCCTTCTCTTCTCCAGGCTGAACAGCCCCAGCTCTCTCAGCCTGTCCTTGTAGGAGAGGTTTTCCATCCCTTGGATTATTTTTGTGGCCCTCCTCTGGATGTGTTCCAAGAGGTCCACATCTCTGCTGTACTGAGGACTCTACATCTGGACGCAGTACTCCAGGTGAGGTCTCACAGCACAGAATAGAGGGGCAGGATCCTCTTCCCCCCATCCCATCTATTTTGAGCCTCTGCCAGCTCTCCGCTGCCCCACAGGGAACAGCTCCAGGTGCCTGTGCCCTCGGTTCAGGCAGAGCATGTGGGGTGGTGGTTTCTCCCCACTGAGGCGGGCAGGATATTTACATGCTGCTCATCTCAAGGTACCCGCAGCCTGAAAGCCTCTTACTCAGTTCTGCCCGGTAATTGGGATGTCTCATTGGCATGCCCAGTATCAGCAGATCCAGCTGAAGCCTGATGTTCCCAAACAAACCCTGCCTTCAAAGCCCAGCTTGCAACATCCTCTTGGAGGTTTCTTGCTTGACGTCATCCTGCTCAGAGCTGCTTTCAAACAGTCCCTTGTTAGCCCGGGAACAGGGTACGTTGCCTTCACCCTCCACCAGTGTACAGGAGCCAAACAGCAAAGGGATTTATGAGATGCGGTGAGGAAAACATTGAGTAATGGGAGAAGCAGCCTCGAGGAGCCAGGCGGCTGTTTATCTCGTCCCCTGGCTCCCCAGGGAGGCAGCTGCACCATGTCACATCAGTGCCAGAGCTCTGCCCATCTCCATTCATAAAATCCCTCACCATCCTTGTGCTTGCAGAGGGAGCCTTGCCCAACCTGGTGTTGGGGAGCAGCAAAGCCCTAATTCACCTCGGTGAAATAAAGAGGCAGAGCTGAGTAGTTATCTCTTGGTGTGTGTTTTATTTAATGCCATCACCCATGGCCTGTCCTGTCCTGGAAAGCAGCACGCTCAGCATGGGGATAGGAAGCCTGCTAGCCACCTGGCTGCCTCGCTGATGGGATTATCCTCTCACAGGCAGCTCCCTCTTTATGGCTGCAGCGTCTGGTTTTCCAGCATAATTCTTCCTTTCCCCTGTCTCAGACTCTCTGTTGAGTCTGGCCCCTCACTCTCTGTAATTGAAACATAAGCATTGCTGTGCATCAGACAGGCAGGGGCTTTCTTTCTGTGTTTTTTTTTTTTCCTTCTTCCTTGATTTCTTTCATGGTAACCCATGGGAGTATGGCTTTAACTTTAAATACCTTCCAGCACCACCAGCTGAAATGAGGTTGGGGAATGGAGAGAATTAAAACATGTTTCAAAGAAGCATGCGGGAGGAATACAAATAGGGAGAGATCGCCTGAATTCAATCTTTTGTAGGGTCTTTCAAGGAGAATAAAATAACCTCGGGAGAGAAGAGTGCTTGTAAGGATAGCAGTTGTGTGCTTTCTCCTTCCCAAAGACCTACATGTAGGTGTAGTCCTGAGTTTCCTTCAGCTCCTCCATCCAACGGTGTGTTGTCTAAAACTCCTTCTTGATCTCACCAAAGAGGATAGGAATCCAGTGGGATGCAATCCTGGAAACCCCATTGCATGAGGGGCAGGGCATCCCTGTGCCCTATGCCCAGGGGCTGCATCCCAGGTGCTGAACCATCATCCTTTATGTCTCAGAAAGGAATCTGAGTGAGAAACGGCGCTGGGCATGCTGAAGGGAAGAGATAAACTGCTGCAGCCAGGTGTGTTTACAGCTCAGTCACAACCAGCTGTGCTGACCTCTGCTTTACCCACAGCTCACTGTCACCTGCATCTAAAACCCCATTCCTATGGAAGGTTGTAAGGCTGTGTAAGGATGTGATATGTCATGGATGGGGTGATGGAAGGGACATGGGGGATGGGATGATGGATGGGATGATGGAGGGGTATGGTGGGGACGCAGGAGGGGATGTGATAGAGACATGGTGGGGATGGGGTGACAGAGGGTATGTGATGAGGATGCAGGAGAGGACGTGGTGGAGGCAGTGGGGATGGAGAGGGTGGAGGGGACATGGTGGGGATGAAGATGATGGAAGGGACTTGGTGGGCATGGTGCAGGGGGCATGGTGGGGGCATGGTGGTTGGTGGAGGTTGGTGGCTCTGCCTGTGGCAGTGAGGTTGGAACTTGATGATCCTTGGGGTCCCTTCCAACCCGAGCCATTCTATGATTCTGTGTTGCTGTGTGCATTTGCAGGAGGTGACCCTGTGGGGCTGGTTCTCCTAGCTGCGGCTTAGCAAGGGAAAACCCACGGTGAAACTGCTCATCGGGCTTGCAGGTGTCCCTCTCTGACTTGCTCATTTTCATTTTTCCCCCTTCCTTACAGGCTTTACCCAGTGCAGCCAGTCTTTAATTTAAAAGAAATGGGGGGGCGGAAAAAAAGGCACACCAACAGAGAATAACATTTTCAAAAGAGGCTACAAGCACAGGAATGCAAAGCTGCATGGTGTGGACCACTCTCCTCTTCTGGATGATCCTTATTCAGCGCTGAGAAATCCATTTATTTGCAGCCCTCCCAAAGTTGAGCCTTGAGCTCTCCCTGCTGAGCTCAGTGCTTGCACTTGTATGAAACCTTGAGCAACTGAAGGGATCTTTTATCTGCAGCAAGTCGTTCTGCTTGCTTCGCTGGTGGGAGCCAGCCTTGCCTACTGGTTTCATGCTGCACTGGTGGGAGCCAGCCTTGCCTACTGGTTTCATGCTGCGCTGGTGGGAAAAGTCTGGTCATCGTTGACATCAGGCAGGAATTTTCCATGAGGAAAATAAAGGATGGAGTTGAAGGATTTGGCTGCCCTGAATCTGCAGATGCTTTGCATAGTAGTGTGAAGCCTATGCATTACCACTGGACTTCCCAAGACGTTAAATAGTGAAGAATTTAAAGAGAAATAGATGTTAGAAAGCGGTATTTGTGGGTATAGAAGCAGAAACTGCCCTGAGCTTTCCTTCAGACGCGCTGCTTGTTGGCTGTCTGTCTGTCTGCAGGATTTGTGCCGGCTTATAAGCAAGGGGCTGGATGCGTGCTGCTGGTCCTACTGCCCTATAGCCTTTTGACATTGGGTTTTGTCGTGTCACTGCTGCACGAGGAGTGGCAAATAGTGGGAGGGTCCTCCATTTGTGACCATAATTGATCTTTAATGTGTGTGTCCAGGCTGGATCAAGCTTATGGGAAATCCAGAGGCCACAGCAGAGGGGGCATGGGTCTTGCTTTCTCCTGATCTGCAGTGTCATGGGTAGATAGGCATGCTCATTTCATCAGAGATACCCTGGTGGGGACCAGGCTGCTCTCTGTGCGGCTGGCATGTTTGTCAGGAAGCCACCCCACATGGGAATTGTAGTGTGCAGGTCCCGTGCAACCTCAGCCAGTTGAGCAAGGGGCAGAATTCTATATTTTTTTAGGCTTCCTGAAACGTTCATTGCTCCCAGTGTGTTGGTTTGTCCCCCAGGAAGCTCCTTCCCTTCTGGAAAGCAGAACTGGGGCTTGAGCCAGTCTGATGCTTTGCTTCCCGTGTACTTCCCCTCTTCTGCAGAAAAGTGATACCAACTGTGTGATTACCCAAACTTGGTAATTTCTGTGGTGCATCTTGTCCAAGGAGATAGGAAGGAAAAGTGAAAATATTTTCCATGCAATCGGGCAAGCAAAAGCCAAATAACACCATATAATTATGTCTGATTAGCTCAGGACTGGTGACTATGTTAACCTGTTGAGCAGATCCACCAGTTCACAAGAGATGATGGAAGCATGGGGCTGCATAGGCCTTTGGCTGGGACAGATGTACCCAGGCAAGACAGATTCCTCAGCATGCCTGCTTGTCTTGTGTCTTGTGCAGGGCTGAGAGCTGTGGGATCTCCCTTAAACACAGCCACAAGGGTTAAAAGATGCCCTTCCCTTCTGCTTTGAAAGAGTTTTCACTCGATAATTAATCAGAACATCACTAGCTGCCATGCAGCACACTTTGTCTGTAGGGCTTACAACAAAGAGTTAAAGCCCTAACCCTGACCTATACTTAAACAAAGCTAAACTGACCAATTCTCTGTCTGGCAAAGCTGATTTATCAGAACTGAAGCTATCTGCAGGAGTAGGCATTGCCCCAAATTAAAAAGAAAGCTTTTTAGCACTGCTTTAAAAGGCACTGCTGTGATCTAAATTTGAAGTTTTAGTTTCTGGGTAGAAATAATGCTTTATCCGGCTTATACCAAAAAGCTGGAGAGCATTACAGAAAAAGGCAAAATTGAAGGAAAACATCTTGAAATTATTATAGCAGAGTGTTTTGGATAATAGGATGTGAATGGTTTTGAGATACAAAGTTTTGCTTGAAGACAGATGCAGGAATGGCAAGGCCTCTTTGCCATCAGCCCCTGCAGGTCCCATCTCCCCATCCCAAACCTGCATGGGCAGATGGAGATGGGCAGCTCTGGGAATGGAAACCGAGTTTCCAAACCCCATGCCATCTCCCCATCACCAAATAATACTGTTTCCTTCCCTCCCTTCCATTCACATTCTCCATACAAATTGTTCACACTGTTTTCAAAAGGGCAGATATTATTTTAAAGAAGGATGTTGCTTTGGGCTTTATTTTCTTCCCGCAGGCACACAGAGATCCTCTCCCCACTCTTGGAAATCTCTTCAGGAACCGTGGCTGTTATTTCTGAGACTTTGATGCAGAAGAGGCATGGATGGGCAATTGGCAGAAGTTTTGTTTTTGACTCTGGAAGCGTCTGGGCTTGCCCTGTGTTTATGTCTCTGCAGTCTGACTCAAGCCCTGCTAAGCCAACAGGAAGAATCCCAGAAGCTCAGCAGATAGAAAGCTGTCACTCTCAAAGGGATGATCTTTTGGTAGCACATCCTTTCCCAAATGTTTCTTCTTTCTGATCTGCTGGTGAAAACTTGCATCAAACAGCTTTTATTTTAATGTTGATAATTCAGGCATACACAAACACATCTCATCCTGCTGGCACTACCCAACTAATGTGCTCCGCAGCACCAACAGCATATTTTGGCACCAGTGCTGTACCCATTGCGCACAGCCTTCTCCACCTGCCAAACTGCCTTTCCTTGGGCTGTGCCTTTTTGCCTCTGTTTGCTGCCTTGCTTTGATATGTCTGCCTAAACCTGTTTATGTTACGGCAATTGGAACGCTACCACGAGTCAAGGGTGCCTGTGGCCTCCATGGTGTCTCCCTTTACTCATCCAAATAAGATAAAATAGTCACCTGAATGTTTCACCACTTTGAGAAGATGACCATTCTCCTTAAAGGATGAGGATAAAGCTTATAGTGAGAGGTAGTCATTTTCATGAGTCAACTAAGAGTAAAACCAGAAAGCTTTTGGCCATGGAAGACTTTGCTTCGGGCATTAAGCAGAGCTGAGGGGTTGGATTTTTCCATGGATTGCCTGTGCAAAGACACTACAAATACATCCACAACATTTGCAATCTGTAAGACAAGGAAATGCTTTCAGTAAGCCATAACTTGCATAACAAGGGCTCCCCAAGCAAAAGTAGTTGTTTGTCTTCAAAGGAATACTTTCTGGTTTTGTGGCAAGTCAATCAATGTTACTGATCCTCATTAGATTATAAAAATGCAGGCTTTCCCTCCAAGAAAGGTTCATAAGTGCCGGAATTTCTAACGTTAGAAATGATTGAAATGGAGTGGTTTGAAATGGTGATTTTTCCTACAGCTGGAATTTAGTAGGTGACAGTTTTCTCTCCCATGTCCATTCCCGTTACTTATCAGAGCTCACGGCGTGATTTACGCCACTGCCTCCCATCTCCTTTGCCTGCCGCTGCTCAGCCTTTACCAAACACCTGCACTGCCACCTTCTGCCTGGATTGTAGCTCACAGCCCAATTTCCATCTTCAGCTTTCTTCTTGGCCTGCTGAATTCATGATGTGTGTCCCAGTAAAGTCCAGAGTGCAAAGAAGAAACCATGTGTGTGCAGTCAGGATGGTCTGTCTGCTGAGTTTGTTTATAGCTGCTCTCTCTTAAGGCTGGTGACTGTGCTATATGTAATTCCTAGCTTTGATGTTGAGGATGGGAACCCTATGGTGCTGCTCCTTGTGATCCACAAAGCTAAAATACTTTGCTCGGCCACTGTGAAGCCAACATTGGCCAACAATTAGCCACGAGCATCTGCCCAGGTTTGCTTGATGGCAGGCAGTGTCTGAAATAAGCAAGTGGAAGGATTCAAAGCTTGTGCTTTAATGATAAAAAATACTAAGTCAACATCTCACAGGCCTGTGTTGCAATCAATACATTATTAGAGGCACGAGCCCTTGGCCTGGTTACTCCTCCCTGCTCCACAGAAGTGATTTAGGAACCCATCAGGCAGCTTTGCATAACATGTGGAGTGTAAGGTGATGATATCCCAAGGGCTGGCTTTTGTGGGGCTGTGTGTGCTTTGGCACCATGTCCCTTGGAGTTCCAGATCTCCCTGTTCTGCAACAGTTTGTTCAAACCAAACCCTCCAGCACGTGAGTTGCTGCACTCTAAGGTTTATATATTTTCTCTAAAATCATGGCAGCCTTTCCAAAGTGCAGCTGGACTGCTGCTAAAAAAAAAAAAAAAAAAAAAGTCAATGGAAAATGGGTACCAAACTCCAAATCCCATTGAAATTCAGTTCAGTCCCCATCATCTTGTATGAAGGCTTTAGTCTTAGGCTGGAAAATGACCTTTCACTTGCAAGTCAACCAGCAACCTGTGTAAAGGTGTGGAGAACAGGTTGCCCATGATCTGGAAATAGCTCAGCCCTTTTGCTAGCAGCAGCTGAGACAAATGTTGTTGCCCAAATAGGGTCACAGAGAGTAAGAAGCCTTGGTTTTGTAGTAGGTTTTGTTTATTAAATTCAGGTATCATTGATGCCCAGAGCTGACAAAAAATATTTCCCAGGAAGACAGACAAACAGAAACATTTCATAAATATATATATATATCAAACTCTGTAGGTATAAACAAATAAAAGCTCTAGTTTGCTCTTTTGGGAGGTTCTTTGTAACCAGCATTTTCAACTGGTCCATTAGCAGCAAATGTGTTAACCAGTGATGAACTTCCACTTGTTTTTAAATGATCAAATCCAGTGTTTTAAAATTATTGCTCATTATGAGACACATACACACACACACAAAAAGAAAGATACAAAGAGTGTTCATTAAAAATCTTCATTAACAGCACTGACCATATACATGGACCACCAACTTTATGGTGCTTTTTATTATTGCAATTAAGACTGGGACTTTTGGAAATGAAGGAAGACGGTGGTGTGACCAATCTGAGGGCATTACAGGAAGAATATTTCTCAGCAGGTTCAACCACGGAGCCTTGCTAAAATCCACCTTTGTTCACAGCATTGGGCTGAGCCTCCCTCAACATGAATTCTTCCAGACGCCCATTGCTGGGGACCCAGCACCCAACAGAGCCAGGCTGCTGATGTGAGTCCTGTCCTGACCTGCTGGACCAACCCACTGGGGACAAAGAAGGGGACCAGTGCACAGGACAGTGTCACAAGGTTGCAGGTGAGCAAGGTATTTTTCCTTCCTGGCTACGAGGGCTGAGGGAGGTGCAGGTCCCATGGGAGGTGGCAAAGTGGATGTCCTCACAGCGCTGTCATTAGGGACATTGTTTGCAGCTACTGGTGCAGTGGTTCCCCTGTGCCTATTTGCATAACCTACACAGCTGGTGGACTCCCACCAGGGCTACGCTACAGCAGTTCTCGCTCCCATCTGCTGGGAGCCCTCGGGACTGGTAGCCACCAGCCCCTTCCCGTGCCCTCCCCATGGGGCATCGCTGGCCCGCTCACTTCTGGGCAGGGAGACAAGGAACAGCACTACTCGTGCTTCAGCCCCTTGGCACAGGAGCCTGGTCCCAAGGGAAGGAAACCCAGTGTCCCCATGCTCCTCAGGGTGTCGTGGCAGGGGTGTGCTTCTCATCCACTCTTTCCATGCTGGCTCTTTTCGGGTACACCACGCTGGCCAGCTTGAAGAACTCATCCGCAGCATCCAGAGCTATCAGCCGGTCCTGCCAAAGCAATGGGATTGTACAGTCACTGCCACCACGTCCTTGAGCATCCTATGGTACGGGTCACCTCTCTACTCCCTGCTCTTGAGCTCACTTGCAGAGCCAGGGCAAGAAGGAGGGAAGCATGCATGGAGCTACTCACCACCACAAAGAGGTAACGCTCAGACAGCTCCCAGCTGGTTGGGAAGATGTTCGTCTCTTCGGAGAGCTTTAGCAAGATGTCCCGGGCTTTGCTCATGTTCTGAGAGTCACTGACAATGCTAAGTTTGGTCACTGACAAGAGGGAGTCTGCTTCCTTCTGGAAACCTGGGGAGAAGATGTGTGTTAGGAAAAGGTGCCAAACGTGCAGAGTGTTGATAAAGCAGTCACCATCTCCTACAGCAGCAGTGCCAAGGGAAAGAATGGATGGGGTGGAAATGAATTAATGTGGTGATCAGGAGATCTTTAAATGTAATTGCCACCATTGACTCTGCACTTATCACTAGGGAGCTGGTGGTGATGCACAAGCTGTGCAAGCACCTTGGCAAAGATGAACCTGCTTATGAATTCCCAGTGTTCCTCCCACCCAGGTGCCAGAACAGCAGGTAGGGCAGGAGTGGCTGAGCTCCCCGCCTCTTTCGCTCCCAGTGACAAAGCTCTGGAGCAGCCCCAAGCCCAAGGAGCCCCCCTCTCATTAGCCACCAGCCACCTGGAGTAGGAGGGCTGCTGCTGAGCAATTTCATTTGCTGAAAGAACATTTCAAATTCACTTTGGAGCAAATAGAGTGGGTGATTTGGCTCCAATCAGCTGGTAGGAGCTAGGGAGGAAAACTACGTGTGTCTGTCTTCACATCAGGGAGGAATATTCATTTCTCCATGCTTATCTTGTTTATAAAAACACAGGGTGAAGTATTCTTGCAGAAGGAAACCTGAGATGGATGACTGTGTGCCAAGCCGTCATGGCTTTTTGAAGGGCTGTCCTGGACACTCACCACTGGCCCTCCTGCTGCTGGTGGCTCCTGGGCTTCTTATTCAGCACCATAGTAAAAACATCGTTTTGTCCTTGAGCTTACCTAAATCCTCCAAAATGTGCTTCCATCTGCTTCTTACTTCTTTCCGTGTTTGCCGTAAGGTATAAATATCATAGTTGAGCTTTTGCCATTCCTGCAAAGCAAAGGAGTAACAGTTATCTGTATATGAGAAGGCCTCTACTGTTTTTCTGGGAATTTCAACATCTAGAAACGGAGCCAGAGCTAAAGCTATGATGTTGGCACTTAGGGATCGCTGTGAAGGTCATGGCCAGGCCTCCAATGCCTGGAAGAAGTTATGCTGTGCAACAGAGTATTCTATCTTGACATTTGGTAGAGAATCTCTGTATTTTCTTAGCACAAACTAAGCAGGATTCCAGTTACTTGAAATGAGATTACAAAATTTGGCTTAGTTGTTGCTGATGGCCAAAGCAGTCTCACTGCCCAACTCTGCTGGTCCACAGCACTTTTCCCTGGACCCTGACATGCTAGCTAGCACCAAAACTTGTGAGAACACCTTATTTGACCCTAACAGCTTGAGAAAGCATGACCAGATACTCATAATTACATTCCATAGACTATGGCAACATCTTATTTGCATACCCTTGTGGTTAAACTGGCATTGCACCTTTTCTAGTAGCTGATCATAGCCTGTAGAAAGATAAAAACTGCTGCTGTACAAGGGTCACGCACACAGTGTCTTCTCCAAACTGATCTGGCATCTAACTGGAGCATGCAGGTCTTCAAAAGCACTTGGAAACAACAGACTTTTTTAAGAGGTTGGGTAGCATTTTTTAAATCATAGAATCACCAAGGTTGGTAAAGACCTCCAAGATCATCCAGTCCAACAACCCACTTACCACCAGTATTTCCTCACTAGACCATGCCGCTCAGTACATAGCAAGGAAGAGGGGTGCACATGGATGCTTGATGGCCAAGCTGGAACCATTTGACATGATCACAATCCTTTGTGACTGCCAGGTCACGAAATTAATGCTTTAACTTAATATAGATCAAATCTGCGAACTTGACTTCAACCTCTGTGTCTGCATAATGGGATGCTGTGTGAAGGGGAAGGGCTTGAGGTTATTTGTTACAGTTGTACCAGTGCCATTAGAGATGCTTGTTTGTAGAAGAAGACATTCCTGCACTGGAACTCAACCAGGAGTATTTCTCCTACATCAATTTAATACATGTTCACGCTGAAAAGGATGCATTGGCAGAGGCATCCGCACAGCAGGTTTTAGCAACACTCAGACCATTTCCTCGTGCTAACAGCCTCGATTAATCCCATTGCTGAGCAGCAGGAGACACAGAAGTACTCCTGCAGAATGAACGGGAGCTCATCTGTGCCATCCCCCTGGGATCCTGCTCCCTGGGTTCGTGATGCTGATGAACACTCATAGAGACAGGCTACGACTGCCAGCAAAAGGAAGCTGAACATGATTTCAGCCCTTGGCTAAGGAAATGGAGGAGGCAGGAGCAGGAGGGCTTGTGCTGGGTGGGAGAGGCCTGGTCCTGCCCGCCCTGAAGGTCACTAATCTGACTGGCCAGCACATGGGGAAGCTGCTCCTGCTGCTCTCTGGATTAAGAGCAGTGTGATTCCCCATCTATTTTTGTTTTGAGGGAATCTAGGTTACGGCTTTCTCGTGCATCGTGCTTACTGAGTTGCTCCACGGAGGTGAATCCAGTCCCAGAGGTCCTCTAACATTGTGCTGTCCAGGAAGAATTCGGGGTGTATTTGAAGGAGCAGCCTTTGTGCAGAAAATGATGCTTCACAGGGGTGGACAAGCAGCGTGGGAGCAGCACGTCACACATCCCCTGGTATTTGTCACCTCACTGTGCTGTGGGGTTTTATTTTACACAACAACAGGTTTGATGACACTGCAGGGCAGGAGCCATCCTGCAGGCAAAGAAACTTCCTCCATCTTTGCAACGTTGACCCAAGTGTTGATGAGCTTGGATGGCAGCTTTGATCTCAAGGGCTATGTTAGATTCACAGATTCATTGGTGCCCATAAGTTTATGCTACTGGCATCGCTGTCAGAAAGGCTCATGATTCTGCTGGGATGGAGCTCAGGGTATCCCCCACCACAGCATCCCAGCACAGCCATTTTAAAAAAGAAAACAGAAAAGAAAGCAGAAATGGGTTAGGTTAAGGAAAATGAGAAGCTGTTTTGATGGCCATGGTGGTGCCACATGGGTATGTGGGGTGACAGCTCTGTGTGTCCTTCCAGCATCCCAAATCCCCATGGTGAAGGTGGGGAAGGATGCAGTGAGCGCACAGACATGCAGCGGGGCAGCTCTGCTTTTGCTCCTATTTTAACTGAGATTTACAAAAAAGAAGCTATGGTTTTGTCAATTTTGCTGTTGACCATGCCCTGCCCTGCGGCATCTGCTCACTCCCAGGGCCAGCACGCCAGCAGCAGCTCCCAAAGCAGATTATGCCTTTGGCACTGTTCTTCAATTAGACTTTTCTCCCTCCCTCATTAGGGGCAGCGGGCGATGCAAGCTGGCCTAGTTTTCCAATGCTCACTGGAGGACAGAGAGATTTGGGGCCGAGGGCAGGAATGTTGGCTCTCCAGCCCAAATTACTCCCTCTGCCACCCAGAAAAGGCGCAGCTGGAGGCTGCAGCAGCTTGCACACCCTCAGCTCTTCTCTTTGCACAAACAGAGGGGCCTGGTGGGATGGAGGAGAGCCGGGAGCAGCCCATAGCAGCGCTCTTGGCTTGCCCTGCATGCCTCTGTTTCCCCAGCTGTAACACAGACAGCAGCAGGACAGAGCATGAATGACGTGGTCCTAATCAGGCTGCTGAAATCTCCTGTGCACAGAGCACTTTGGAGAAAGAAATCAGGGCTGCAAAACAGTGCTTATGTAACAGGGATGATTTTTTTCCCTTCTGTGCCAGTTCCTCAGTAATCACTGTACGACCCATTTGGGAAGCATTTAACACAATGCTGTGCTGGAGCAGCAGTACCTGGGATGCAGTGGGTATCCCCATCACAGAAACCCCCAAATACGGAAATACCGGCCCAAACTGAGAAATGGAGCTGGCGATGCCAGAGCACATTGCAATCTCCTCACCTCAGAGTCCTGGTCCAGCTGGCTCCGGCCTACGATCATGTTGTACAGCACCCGGTCGTCATCCGCCTCCGTGTGGGTCACGTCATGAGGGGTGCTCCACAGGTTCTGCTCCTCATCCCGTGCCAGTGTGGCCCCGAAGGAAGCATATGGGTTGTTGTTGCTGCAGAGAGGGGACGTGAGGCTGCATTAACACCTGGTGTCACCTCGGACTTCCCCGAAGTCCCCTTTTGCCAGCTGAAATCTGGTATGGCCATGGGACAAAGCACACAGTGCTGCTGGGGATGGGTGAGCCTGGCAATGGGATGGCTCGGGACAATATGAGCCATGTGATGGGCCCAAATTGCTGGCCCCATCCGTTTGGGATGGGAGGGCGCCAATGGATCCAGCAGCCAGCCCCTTCCCAGTGCTGCACCATGATGGGATGGAAACTGAAATGCAGGAAATTCTGTTCAAATCTGAGAAAGAACTGTGCTACAGAAACGGTGGGTGAACGCTATTGTGGGTTGCCCTGAGAGGTTGTGGGGCCTCCAACCATGGAGATGCTCAAAACCCAATGAGATCTCTCCTGGGCACCCTGCTCCTGGTCCGACCTGGGCAGAGGCTGCACCAGATGGAAACACACAGATGGGAACTCCCAGATAGGAACACTTGGAGCCCATAAGGAAAGCCTGTGTTTGCCTGCTCAGTATCTAAAGAAGGGCTTCAGTATCTAAAGGGGGGCTATAAGAAAGAAGGGCACAGACTCTTTAGCAGAGTCTGATGTGATAGGACAAGGGGAAATGGTTTCAAAGTAAAAGAGGGGATATTTAGATTGGATATAAGGAAGAAGTTTTTTACAGTAAGGGTGGTGAGGCACTGGCACAGGTTGCCCAGAGAGGTGGTAGGTGCCCTGTCCTGGAGACATTCAAGGTCAGGCTGGACAGGGCTCTGAGCACCTGATGGAGCTGCAGGTGTCCCTGTTCATTGCAGGGGAGTTGGACCAGATGGCCTGTAAGGGTTCCTTCCAACTCAAATGATTCTATAATTCTATGAATGGGCAGCGGGCAGAGCATCACCTCCTGAGCATCATCTCCTCCCACGGAGGTGAGGAGCTCTTCTGTGCCCCATGCTTATGGTTGGGTGCTGTGAGTGGGATGTACAAGGCTTTAATGTGGTTGTTTACTTCTGCAGGGAGAACTTTTAGCAGAGTACTTCCATCATGCCTCCACGTTTCTAACCAAGATGTTGAAGAAAAACACCACAAATAGGGAAATATTTTAGGCCTTACACACTGGTACCCGCAGCCGTCCCGCAGCATTTCACAGAATCACAGAGTTGTAGGGGCTGCAAGGGACCTCTAGAGATCATCGAGTCCAACTCCCCTTCCTGCTCACTTTGTGTTAGAACAACCCCCCCTGATTCCATTTGCTATCCAAACCCCATTCCTTCCTCTAGGAGTCCATCCATCCAACCTTGGTCACACTGCAGTGCTTTATCCCTGATTTCAGGGCATTACAGTGGGTGCTAAGGGGAGCTCCAGCATGTGGATAAACCTCCCCAAAGTGGCTCCCTAATTAGACTTCCAGCAAACCAAAAACCTGTGCAACAGGTAACGAGGAGGAAGATAATCTCTCCCAATCTCTCATTAAAGCCAAGGGAACAAGGTAGGTTGGAGGGTGCAGATGGCACCGCTCAGCCCTCCCAACACGTCTCCAGGCATCCTGTGCGAGCAGGGGGAACTCCTGGGGCACCAGAGACCACCATACTAAGAGGTTCTCTGTGGGGTTCTCACCCTGTACAGCCTATGGGGCGTTGTTCAGTGTGAACTCATCACCATCCTCCTGCTTCCTCCCACTCACTGACCTGCCCTGCTCACTATAAGATCTTTTAGCAGTAACACTAACACACCTTGGCTTTATGAGCCACTCCCTCGTGTCTCGCAAGGTGATTCCCAAGGAAGGGGCTCCAGCTGTGCTCAGGAGCCAGTAAACCCCGGCAAACATGGGGAGCAACTGCGGGAAGTGTGGGCACAGAGCTGAGAGCAGGGCTGAGCATCACTAAAATGAGGGAAGATGGGGAAAAAGCAGCACGGGAAGGGTGGCCTTCCCATCTTGTGCCACTTGCAGCAGTTTCCATGTGACCAGAGGGGGCTTGGACCAGCTGCAATTTGGTCTTTATCCAGGAGCATCAATGCTTCTCAACAGACTTCTGCTCTGGGCTGCTTCCAGCCTAGATTAACACATGCCAAGATTCAGAGCCCAAATTCTCAGTTTGTTTTCATCGTTCTTTTTAAACAAGGCTGCTGTAAGATCCCCACTTTGCAATACAAAACCCCAAAAGCCTCCCATCTGGGGACAAGCCGGCAATTAGGCCATCAGATTAATTGTGTGCCACATTTGCGCAACAGCAGGTGCCTCATTAATTGGATCGGTGCACAGAGGCACGTTGCTAAAGAAAGGTGCACAGCAGCACCTGCACCTCTCTGCCTGTGTGCCAGGCTCTCAGGAGGATAATGAGAATTTCCTGGCCCACCAGCCCTATGCTCAGGATTATCTGGTTATTATTTAGGGAGCTGCTTTTAACAGCACCAAATCAGGGTGCTTCAATCCCTGCCACCAGTCCCTGCTAACTAAATAGGTCATCGCACACATCCCAGAAATGTCGCGGTGCTGTGGGAGCATTTGGGTGCTGCTGCAGACCCCCTCCCATGCAGGCTGGCTTAGAGATCTGTCATCTTTCAACCTCGTGCTGCATTCGGATAAAGGCTCAACATGGTGCCCCGTGCTGCAGACCTCCAGCTCCCCTCCCTGGGCATCTCCAGCGGGACCCCCTCCGTTTCTGCTCACCCCAACCTCCCTGAAGAAAGCCTGGAGCCCTTGCAGTGGGAAGACAAAAGCTGGTCAGTTTCTATGGTGAAAGATGTGGTTTGCTCTCCAAAACTTCATTTGATTGTCAGAAAATTGAGAGCAGCGCTCCAGCATACATGGTGCCATGGGGTGTGAGACCCAAATAAGGCAGAAGGCGAGCTTGGGGGCCGGGACAAAATCCTTCCAGAGCCTTGGAAGTTCCGAGCAGCGGCTGTGGAATGACAGCTGGGAAAAAGGGCAAAGCGTAGGGTGGGAGATGGCTGCAGGTAAAGCGGGGCCACGCTTGGAGCATTGTCCAGTGCAAGCAGAGTGGGGATGGGATGGGGATGGGGTCACTCGGAGCAGGGATGGGGTGGGGACAGGGGCACTCACCTGAGCAGTGGCTCCTTCTCAGGGGCTGCCGCCTCCCCACCGCAGCAGCGGCAGCAGCCGCCAAGTGAGCGTAGCCAGGCCCCCAGCCCCATGGGCGCAGCAGCACGGGGCTCTGCCAGTCCCTGTGTGCCTCCCCGGCTCCCCCCACAGCTCCCCCCCAGCTTCCCCGTGCCTTCAGCCGCCGCGGGGCATTGCACTTTCCCTCTGGGGCCCCGCGCAGCGTGAGCACGCAGGGCACGGGTAGAGGAAGGCAGGGCACGCTCATTTTTCTCCCCCTCTTCTTCGTTCCGGGGCGACGCTGATTCATTACCATCCCCTTCCGGGGAATTATGGCCACTCGGATGCTCGAGAGCGCTGGGGAGCGAAGCTGTGCATCTGCACGGCACAGCAGCGGTGCCATACCGCTACGGGGACATGTTTGGGTTGGGGGCCTGTGCCCAGCCCTGGGGAGCCCCCGAGGTTATTTCCCATGGGCACTGGGGCCAGAGGGGATTGGCCACGGTCTGGTTTCCAGTGCTGGGAGCTCGTCATGCGCAGGGACCGATGGCTTTGTGCTGCTTGCTGTGCACGTCTCCACCATCCCACCCGGCCTCAGTGCTCCTGGGGTGTTTTCCCCCATTGCCTACAATTATGAGTGCTCAGAAATCAGCAGCAGGCGATGGCCCTCCCCTTGGATCTGCTGGGCCACTGCCTTGTTTATACATTGGCACCAGTTTGGGGGATCACAAGCGTCACACAGCCCGGGGTGCGAGCAGCTCCCACCAGCTCACGTGTGGCCTTCTCCCTTCCCTGCCTGAAGCCTTCATCCCACACACTGCTGCAGCAATTAGTCATTCGGCCCCAGAGCCCTGTGGGTGCAGAAGGAGCCTTGCAGAAACCCTGAGCGTTTTCATGTCCCTTTATTCCTCACTGTGATGATAAACATTGTTCCCTTGCCACCAGAGCAGTGGCACAGGCTGCCCAGGGAGTGGTGGGGTCCCCGTCCCTGGAGGTGTTGAAGAACCGTGGGGATGTGGCACTGAGGGATGTGGTCAGTGGGCATGGTGGGGTGGGCTGGGGTTGGACTTGGGGATCTTAGGGGTCTTTTCCAACCTGAATGATTCTATGACATAAACAAGAGAAAGCCTCCCAGGAGCCAAAGCCTCTCTGGGGTCTTAAAAGCAAATCACCGCCTCCAAAAGTAAGTGCAATATTACTCAATATTGCCAGCTTCTGCACGCTGCTGCAAATACCCCTGGCACAGATGGGGCTCCCAGCTCTGTTTTGTCCATTCTCTGTGGTCCCATCACTAATGCAGATAGAAGCAGAGGGCTCTGCTGGGTTCAGCTGTGTGCAATAAGCATTACTGCTGTGAATGCCTGCAAAATGGCAACAAGCTGCCTCAAGCCAGGTGCAGGGCTTTGCTCCTAATGCTGGCAGCAGGGTTATAAAAGTGCCCTGTGTGCCTTTTTTCTTCTGCTGGGTACTAGGAGAAGGTTGCAGTACAGCCAGGCTGTAAGTATGGGCTGGGGTTCCCACAGGGTTTGGTTCTTGTTCTCCTCTGTTATCTGCTGCTTGAGCTGTTGGGGCTACTGACCGTTTCCTCATCTATATGCATTCTGAAACTGCTCTGTGCTTAATTATTGCAGTCCCTGTGTCAAGGGGAAGCTCAGCTCTCAGGCTCCAGCATGCTACGTGGGCTGGGTGCTAGCGGCCGCGTTAAAGCCGCGGGGACCCCACAGTGGAGCTTTGGGATGCTGTGCTCGCAGCTCAGCTGCACGGCGCTGCAGAGCCGGAAGCTGCAGCTCTAGAGGGAGCAGTCGGCCCTGCAGCCCGGATGCAGCGCCGCCAGGCCCGCTGCTGCTGCTCTTTCACCCCGGCTGGGCAGGATGGGCTGGGAATGTTTTCCTGGAAAGTGTGGCCCCGCCCGTCGCGTTTGCATGCAATGAGCCCGGAGGGGCCCCATTCTGTCCCAAACCTGGGCTGTCCCCGCTGGCTGTAGGGTGAGCGGCTTCGTCCCGACGCTGCGGGTGGGTCTGGGAGCAGTGAACACGGTGCTGCTGGGAACTACCGGTGTCAGTGTCGTGAGTACCTGGGGGTGCTGGGGCGGGGGCGAGGAGCACCTGGAGGCATTCCCCTAAGAGCAGCCGGGTTTGATGCTCTCTGCTGAAAGCAGCTGGAACGGAGAACAGCGGCTCTTCATGTATTACAAGCTGTAACCCTTCCCTGCCTGGCGTGCCCAGACTGCACGAACTGTGCTGTTCTGCTGAGCCCTTTGCACGCAAGGGCTGCACCTATGGGAGCCGCACGTCCCCGTCACGCTCCCTGGGCCCGTCTCTCATGCACAGTGCGTGCCACAAACAGGATGTGGCCGCTGAGGCTTCCGGCTTCCGAGCGCGGCCCCAGGGTGGGAGACGCCGAGGGAGGAGCCTGGGCGAAGTCCAGGCGCTGGGTGCAGGCTGAGTGCCGCTGTCCCGGCAGGACAGGACAGGCCCTGTGCTTCCAGCATGGCCGCGCAGATGTTCGAGGGCACGCAGCATGCGGCCGTCTACCAGAAGTATCGCTTTGCCCCCGGCAAGGAGCTGAAGGACATCATCCTCACCTACCTGCAGGAGAAGGTGAGCGGGGCACGGCTGTGCTCTGTTCATATCCTTAATCCTTTGCTTGGGGTGGGATAGCCACCAGGGCTCAGCGGGGGCCCCAGGAGCCCGCACCCAGCTGTGAGCGGGGCTAGGAGTTGGGGTGCAGCCCACTGAGATGTGTCCCCTGTCCCTGCAGGCTCCCAACTGCGTGGAACTGGCTGTGGACGTGGGCTGTGGGTCGGGGCAAGGCACGGCCTTCCTGGCAGAGCGCTTCATGAAGGTGGTGGGCACCGACATCAGCCATGCGCAGATCCAGGAGGCCAAGGCTGCCCCCTCTCCTCCCAACATCTCCTACTTGTGAGTGCGGCAGGCAAAACCCAGCTCTTCGCATGCCCATCGGCTTTGTGCCTTGGTCCGTAATTTCCAGCGTTACACCCTGCTTTTTTCCCCCCCCATCCACAGGGTGTGCCCAGCGGAGGAGCTGCCCTTTGACGATGCCTCAGTTGATCTTCTGGCCTCGTTCACGGCCGCGCACTGGTTTGATATTGGGAAGTTCATGAGCGAGGCCAAGCGCGTGCTGCGGCCGGGTGGCTGCGTGGCCATCAGCACCTACACCATCGACATGAGCCTGCACTATGGGAACTGCTCTGAAAAGCTGACCCAAATCTACCGGGAGGTGAGAGGGCACTGAGCCTGCTGCTTCCCTGTGCTGGGCAGGAGAAAACATACAGTGGTGGATGGGTGCTGAGGGGAGAAGTGATGGGGTGAGGAGCTGAGGGGCTACAGGGTGGGCTGCTGTAGGGAGAGGGGAGCAGGGGGAGATATTACAAAGGTGTATGTGCCTCAGGCCTAGGACCAAGCAAGCCTAAGCTCTGTGGAAATGAAGAGCTCAACATGGTTGTGTTTATCTGCTGTCATTACAGTCCTGGGACCAGCTCTTAAAATACTCGCACAGTAGAACAAAACATGTCCTGGAAGACTACAAGGAGATCTTTGAGGCTTTGCCATTTCCAGACAAGAAGAGGTGAGCAGGGGCTCCTTGGTGCATGGCTGTGAGTGGTGAGAACGCTGCTCCTGACCCATCAACTGCCATAATGAGATGCTTCCCTGTCTTGGACCGTGGATAATGTCATGAGTTTTTCATCACTACCTCAGTCTGCAGTCACCCTTGTTCGACTGCCTGTATTTGATGTGCCAGCGCTCCTTTCTTCCCCATTGCCTTTCTAGGATCACCAACATTTATGACAAAATTCCCATGACGGTTGCTGGGGTGGTTGGTTACTTAGAGTCTGTCTCTCCATACCAAGTCTTCATGAAGAATGACCCTGAAGCTGCAAAAACCCTCCTCCCAGAGATGGAAAAGAGGTAAAAAAAAAAAAATAAAAATAAAAAATGAAAGGGTTTTTATGAAAATGAGCAGGGCATGGAAGATGCCCTCTTATAAAGTGGACCAAGAGTGGGGTTGAGGGGGAGGAGGGGTGCGCTTGTGAAGGGGTTCCCACCAATTGGTAATCCAAGCTTTGGAGTGCTTTAGAGGGAAAATCTCACCCCTGGTTGTTGATGTGTCCCCACACCTGGTGCTATCCAGCTGGATGGGGGGTGGAGGACCCTTCCTCTGCTTCTTGCAGGCTGTTGGAGACAATGGGGGCTTCCTCACGTGACACTCCGCTGGAGTTCTGGGTGAGGCATGTCTGCATCCTGGGGCACAAGGAAGCGTGAGGCGAGCCTCCTCCTGACCTGGTGCTGGGAGAAGTGGGACTCCTGCTCTTCTTCCCTGGGGAGCCTGGTGGAGATTTCAGTGATCAAAGCCTTAATCTTTGTGAGCAGACATGGGCTTAATGCAGGGCCATGTCTGTGCCATGCTCCCAGTCTGCCCAGCACACTCCTGTTGGAGGGACCATTGTGGTTGTGATTCTTGTCCCACATCCAATCCTGTAACAGCTGAATTTCTTTAACAATAATAAAAAAAACCTGCAAGTGTGGTTGTTCGTGGCTTTTCTAATAGAGGCTTGATTGGCCTGGCTGCACTGGTCCCTGTGGAATTCTTTGGCATCAGCATGGAGTTCCTGCAGTTTGAGCCTCTCTGCACGTGTTTCTGCAGAGAAGTGTTTGCATACCCCCTGGGTCCAGCCTCAGTTTTTTATCTGCTCTGTGCGCCAAAGATAGCAGTTGTGTGACACTCCCTGAAACACAGAGGTGAAGTGATTCAAAGCTGGGTCTCAGCTGGTGCTGGTCACCTCCTGTTTGCTTTCTGGAGGCATTGAGGTTCCATGGGCATATCTCTAGTTCCTGTAATCCCTGCCCCAGGCAAGAAAACTGCCCTAGAGCTGCAGTCTGTGAGGGATTGGGGTCCCCTCTCCCATGTGAAGGGGTTTTGTGCTATCAGTCTCAGGGTTTTTTCTCCCATGGGAGCACTGTGGTGAGGATCTGGCCAGCCCATCCCCATGGGGTATCCCAGGTGAGGCAATATCCCCTGGCCATCCACCTCCTATGTTACACCTGAGAGGGCTGGAGACCCCTGTCCCTACAGCACTGGCATAAGGGCTTTCAGAAAAAGGGGTTTATATTCACAGCAGCTTGTTTAAACAGCTCTCCTCACTCCAGCCTCAGGGATGATGCAGGCGTGTAGGGGTGATGTAACAGCGAGGGTTGCATCACTGCAGCAGGCTTGGGCTGGATGCTTGTACTGGCAGCAGCAGGTGGGATGGCTGCAGTGACAGCTACAGAGCATTGGCCACCTGTAGGGTTTAGGTCACTATTTTGTTTTTACTTCACTTTTTTTTTTTTCCCCATAAGTTTTCATATGACCAGCTCCAGCAGGGTGGGGAAGAAACTTCTGGCCCCTCCATGCCTACTTACTGCACAGCATGGCTGGTGGCCAATGCTCTCTGTGCCAGCCTCTGAGTGAGTCACAGGGCGATGGCCTCACCTGGCACTGGTGACTACTTGGCGCAGCCATACCTGTTTTGCTTTCCTTTCCACACCTGGGGATCTCCTCTGTGTCGAGGATTTTTTGCTCTGGAAAAGCTGAGTGAACCTCCCCAGTGCTTTTCTTCCACTTTGTAGCACTGTGGGACCTGTAATTGTATCACTCTATGTACTAACAGCACAGTCAATAGATGTGGAATGCAATTAACAATTTTTTGATGTGGTGAGGCCAGATAGCTGCTCATTTTCTTGTAGGCAGAAACAGAAGAGGGGCTGCATCATTGCCTACGCCTCCCTGCTGGGCTGGCCATGGTGTCTGCAGCCTGTGGTGGCTTCAGGGGACCTGCTGTGGTGGGTGACAGCTGCTGTGGCAGCAGAGCCAGCAGAAGTGTGGTTCAGAGGTGCTGTGCCAAATGCAGCCAGATTGGGTCGAGGGACATCCCATTGCTGTGAAAGCATCTCTTGCAGCTTCTTGTGCAGGACTCTGGGTTTTCCTGCCAGCTGCTCGGAGCTCGATGCCCACGGCTGAGCCATGCAGTGTGTCATATTCCAGTGCTGTGCTTACAGCTCTGGCTTTCCAGCTCTGCTTTCACTTTTCCTTTGGCACCTTGGGATTTCCTGCTTGCCTGTGTAAAGAAATGACGTCTCATTATGATTTGCCAACCAGAAACGATCAGGTCCCACAGCAACATGATACTACTGTGACACCCCATGGGCCATCCCCTGAGCATCTCCATGGCTATTCGAGTGCAGCCGGCAGTGATGGGTGCAGGATTTGGGGTAAACCCCCTGGATTACATTGTGGATGGGACTGCAAGAGCTGGACCGAAGGGGAGGGTGAGCTGGCATTGCTTGTGGGCATGTTGCCCCTTCTGCCTTCTCCACAGGAAGGCATGGTGCTCCAGCTGCATCAAGGATGCTGTGCCCAGCTTTAACGCTTCATGGGACTTTTCAATTATAGATGTTCCATGCTTTGCTTGGGTAGCTACTGTGAAGTCACTTATGCTGCTTTTGGCTTGTATTTCATAGTAGCACCAAGTGTGAACAAGTTGCATTGAATAAAATGTATTTTTCTCAATGTGTTTGTTTCTTTAAGTGGACAGAAAGGGAAGAGCAGCTTCCCAATCTTGGAGCATACAAGCTAACACAGAACCAAGCCTTGGCTGAGAATCAGGCTTTTAATTACTGACCTTATCTGTATTAATAAGTCCCACAGCCCAATGCTGGTGGGTCCTGGTCCTGCAGTGCTGTTCATGACTTGCCATGAGCAGGAAGCCCATGCCTCCAGCGCTGTCGGGCTTTACATCTGCATCTAACTGGAGCACTAACTCCATCCAGTCTGAGTGAAGTGAGCACTGCTGCTGGCTGAGCTGCACCACTCCTAATCTTGGTTGTCCAGGCCCACAGGCTCTGTGGTGCCTGGTGATGGGATGGGGGGCAATGAACAGAAGTCAAAACTCATCTGAGTACAGCAAAGTCTTACTGTGGGGACAGTTGTGCTCTGGCACAGGCTTCTCAGTTTGTGGGGTCTCTACCCTTGGTGATATGCAAAACTGGACATGGCCCTGGAATGCCTGCTTAGGGCAGTGAAGCACTGGAGCAGATTGCCAAGAGAGGTGGTAGATGCCCCATTCCTGGAGATATCCAAGGACCATGCACTGAGCACACGATCAGCTGTAGGTGTCCCTGTTCATTGCAGGGGAGTTGGACCAGATGGCCTTTAAAGGTCTCTTCCAACTCAAACGATTCTATGATAACCTGCTGCAGCTGCCCCTGCTTTTTATACACACAGGAGTATATTTTTCTATATTTAAAGATTGATTAATGCACACAAAAAAATGCAGATGTAGTTTCACAGCTCAGGTTACCTCGAGGAAACAGCAGATTTTGGATGCACGCTGCTGTGGCTGCCTTACTCAGTGCTACACTACTGCATAGTCTCTTTTGACACACATGGGTACATTTTGCTATACTTCATGATTGATTAGTGCATGACATTCAAAGCGCAGTTATAGTTTCATGGCTCAGGTTACCTTAGGGAAAGGGCAGGTTTCTTGTAGTGCGGGTGTGTTTTTACAGCTGCCAAGGCAGCGCTGTGAAGATGCTGTATTTGCATTTTCCATGAGTACTGAACAGGGAGGAAAAGCCATGCACAGCGCTGCAGTGTCCCACCACATCCCGAGCCCTGTCCCGGTTGCCATATCCCCACAGCGCCCTCACCTGTGGCCGCACCTGTGGCCTCGGGGTTTCCTCTCTACTGCTTTCACTTTCCTGTTGCAGAGCTGCCGTGCCGTGGATTTTCCTGTCAAGCTGAAAGTGCAATCCTGCCCAGCTGCTTAAAAGCCAGGGAGATGGGGCAGAGCGGCAGAAGTGACTTGAGAATCACCTCCATCTCACCTGATTCTATTTCTTTTTATACTTATTTAATTTTGCTTCGAAGATGGTACACTGCGGGGTTACAGTGATGTTGGTGGGGACCCTGGGGGCCCTCCTGGTGGGTGCCTTCCCCCGGAGCACATCAAAGAAGAGCTGCAGCCTCTCCAAGTACCAGTTCCCTGTGCCTTCTGAGTTGAAGGCAGTGCAGAGGATGAAGGAGCAGTTTGTGAGTACCAAGGGCAGCGCGTCCTGGGCTGGGGGGCATCTGCTGTCAGGGAGCGAGGTAGAGGGGCTGCTGAATTTCAGGCTATGAGCAGCAAGATGGATGTTTTCTGGGGTGTTTTTGGACAAGCTGGATGCTTTCCAGGCAGTTTGGAGTCAACAGTCACCAGCACAGTGAGCAGGCCTTACCTGCCCTTGGAAGATGCTAGCATCCTACCCATACCGATGGGGTATGGCTGTGGTGAATTTTGTGCTGGTTTCAGACTTCTTGAGGGTGAAGGGGGTTGTGCAATGTATCCCAAAGTCCAAGAGCATCTTTCCAATCTGTCCCTACTCTCCTGTGTTTCACCTCCAGGAAGACATCATGCTGTTAACAAACCGAAAATGCAACACCAGACTCTTCCATCGGAAGTGGAAAACAGCTGAGCTGACGGTAAGGATGATACCATGGAAGGGGAACCCCTCCTCCAGGCAGGACCCCTTCATCTGCATCCCGAGGTGGCTTCAGGTCTGTAACCACGATGCTCTTGCCTGCAGGTGCCTGACCGAGTCACCCTGGTGGAGGCCGAGCTGGACCTCGCTATTGCCATGCTCACAAACCCCACAACCCAGAAGTTGGCTGAGATGTGCCAACAGCCCCTGGCCTTCCTTACCCAAGTCCAGGAGGACCTTCGAGTCTGCGTGAGTGTTCCCCCAGCCCTCCAGCCCCAGCTTGGTGGCACAGGTGTTGGTGGCAGCACCGTGGGCATTGCTGGTCCTCACTGTCACTCTCCTTGCAGTTGGCTGTTGAGGCGCCTTCACATCAGCCCTCTGGGAAACTGAGGCACTGGCTGCAGAAGCTGGAGACAGCCAAGAAGAAGGTAAGTCAGGATGCTGGGCAAGAAGGCTAGTATGGTTCCAGGGTCCCCTCAGCAGACAGCTCATCGCTTTGTATTTAAAAGCTCAAAATTCCAGTTCAGAGTGTGCAAACCAAGGGCAAGCCAGAGCCTCTTTTGCATCCCTCCATTAAGAAGCAGACAAAAAGGCTTTCCTCAGCACCTCCAACCGTGGCTAGAGTATTGCCCACCCGAATAAAGTAGCTCGACTTCCCAACCCCAAATAATGCAGGGTAGCCTTTGCAACCCACAGTGCCCAGGAAGGAGAGGCCAAGGACCCAGTATACCCCCAGGTCCCATTTGTGCCCCCTCCCTGGTGCTCACCTCCCCTTCTCCCATCGCAGGAGACCGCCGGCTGCCTGGAGGCCTCGGCCATCCTCCACATCTTCCAAATACTGAACGACCTGCGGTGCACGGCCCAGCGTGAAGACTGCACCTAGTCCCACTGCCCCGCACCTGCCCGGGAGCACCAGATGATCTCACATTGCTCCATGGAAGCTTGACTGTATTTTCCAATTTAAGCGTTTGTCTTACTGATGTGAGCTCAGGGAGCAATTTTGTAACAGTCTTTTAAATTATTGTGGGTTTTCTGTTTTTTTTTTGTATCATGTATTTATAAATATTTAAGGAAGATGTAAAGAAATGCACTTCCTGAAAGGTACTGCTCAATGAGGATGAGCATATTTATTGCATATCTTTGTTTTGCTGGTTTTCAAAACACTGTTTTTAAGAAAATCTATTTTCTGTACTTGCTATTTATTACACACCATATTACATATATTTACCTGTATAGATAATTTATTTTTACATGCCATTTAACATGAAAAATAAAATACCTTAAACTGACAAGCTGCCATCATGTTTTCACTACATTTTGCTATAGTGTCATCCCTTCAGAATCATTTGGGGAGGATACCAATGTGGACGATGGGCATCTGAAGTCAGCATCCCAGTACTGAGTGGGAAAGGCTCCAGGCTTGGCCATCCCAGGAGCTCTCAGAAGATCCCTGAATTATTTAATTATCAACCATGAGGTCAGGACAGGTGAGGAGCGCTGGGAAAAGAAGGCACCCTGCAGGAAGAGGATAAAAAGTGTGGACGAGCAGCGCTGAACCTCATTCAGTTTGAATCGCTTTGGGCCCAGATGTTTCTTTGGAGACTGCTCACCAGAGAAGGGGAGCTGGTGGCTATGTGCAGCTGTGAAGGCCACACATGGTGTCACCAGGGCAAGAAGTCTCCCCAGCCACAGCAAGGGGAGCCAAAATGTGCAGATGAGATTTTCTGCTCTCTTAACTCTCTTAATTAAGAGAGTCAACAGCCAAGTCTCATCATTGGATCACCTTATATAAACGTCTTCTGCCTCCACCTACCCCGTCAGAACCCAGGTTCACGTTACCCAGGGACTCCACGCACTGTTGGTGGAGCAGAGGCAATAGTTCCCTCAGTAATCTCCAGTCTGGGAACTGATTTGTAGCACTGCATCAGGCAGAAGAGATCCCACAACTGCTGGCTGCCAGGGCTTGACATACCCTACAGAATTATGCACAACTGTAAACAATTTGCTGGTTCATCTGATGCTGTTACAAGAAAGGGTGATTAAAAAGCTGTTGTGAGAGAAGAGGTGATACAAGAAGAACCTCTGGGTTTCTGTTGAAATTAAAGCAAAAAAAAAAAATAATGTGCAGGACTGTACTGACTTTTAGGGTACTTTTCATTTATTTTTTTCTTCCTGAAGACACAAAGCCAGTGTCTTGGCTTCTTCTGGTCAGAAGGAACCCAAAGAACATCCAGTTCAACTCTAGAGTCAGGGCAAACTGTGCAGGGATGCACCCAGGTAAGTCCTGTATGTTTCCAGGAAGAGAGATTTCACAACACATATCCATGGCTAAGGCTTTCTGTTGGGTGATCTTGTGAAACAGCTCCGTGCCAGAGTGTGTCTGAGTTGAAACATGTCTATTAGGAAAGATTTAGGAAAGTGTTCTACCACTTCTGAAACAAAATGCTCCAGCTGCCCTTATCTTACTGAGGTACAGTGTGGACATTTCTCTTCTTTCTGGTCCCGATTTCTTAAGCTGGCTGATTTAAAAGTTGGTAGACAAATGGCACAGCTTCTTGTATGTCCTTCTGCTCTGGCTGGATGTGACTTTTATTTCAGTTTTCTTTGTTCCAAAAAGTTATGGAAAATTCCTTCTTTAGTCCTTGATGTCAAACAACAGCATGAGTTCGTGACAGCTCAAGCCGCTGTTTCTTTTTTTTTTAATTTTCATCACTACTAAATCCCTGTTTTCTAATGTACTAGACACCAGTGCTCTTGATATTGTAATTTCTCCCCCCATTCAGTGCTGTTCATAATTCACACTAATTCCCGTACATCAGAAATTATACTGCGAACCATCAGAAATCATTTTGTGATGTTACTGTATTGCTCCCAGAGGAGGTGGTGCTCAGTGAGATCTGATGGCTTTTAATTTGCTTTGACAAAAAGAGTTTTTTGAAAAATAACCTTCACTTCTATCTGCAGGTGACTTCTGTACATCTTTGAGTGGTTGCTGGAAACCTCATTCTCATGCAAAACCTCAGCTTTTTTGGACTAGAAGGACAGGCTGAAGGATAGATAGTTGCTGAAGGCTCTTGGGACTCCAGGCTGCCATGTAAATTAGTGATGATTTCCCTCTTGTTTCCTTTGCACTCCAGAAGTCTCACTTAAAGTGTTACCTCTGTAGGCACAGCCCAACCCCATTTCTCTGCCCCCAGAGAAATCCCCCCAGCAGCCCACGCTCCTTGATTCTCCTTCTACACTAATATTCCAACAGAGGTGGAATATTATATAATATATAATATATATATTATATTCTGCAGAAGAGGTTGTTATATATTATATATATTATATTCTTCTGCAGAAGAGGCTGGGATCGCTTCTTCTTTCTCATTAAAAACTCTGTTTGATTTCTGTATTCTTTTCAGAATGGTGACTACTTACTGCCCTGAGACAGCCGGGAAGGGGCAGCTGACACGTGGTTCACCATGCACCATCACTCCTCTACTCCAGTTGTCTCAGATAAATGTCCCAATATCTTCAGTCCCAGCACCTATAGACAGGACAGATAAATGTAATAACCTTTGAGAGGGAAATTGGGAAGGTAGGTTTACAGAACAGAAGGCTGTGTTTTATGCCAAACTTGGAGGAAATGGAGAAAGATCTATCAGGAAAATTAATAACTGAATATTCTGGTGCAGGCATTTAAAGGCTTGGGTTTTAAGAAATGGCCTCTTGCATCCAGAGTATAACTGCATGCCATCAAGAGCAATGAGGGAATTACAGCTGTGTTACTGGAAAGCTCTGAGAAAAGGTTCTGGCCTTCACAGGTCCAAAAAAAAAAGATCTCAGCCCTACATAATGGAATGAAAAAAGATGAAGAAAAGCTCAGATCTGCTTCATAAACACTTTTCCATGCTATTCCTTGTTTCTAGTTTACTCCATGGTCTGTTGTCTGGAAGGATGTATCTGAGTTGATGTGATACTGCTTCAAGCATTATATTAGCAAGGGATCACTTTAGTTAGCAAAACAGTGGTCCACAACGCATTAGAGAAAAGGAACTTTTGGTTCATGACAATTTTACAGGCAGGCAAGCCCTACCAATAACAAATCAGGAGGAAAAAAGGTTCTGGGTTAATCATTGTGAAAGCCAAAAGCTGAAAATTGAACACAATGTCATAGTCCTGAGCTGGCTTCTATATAGTTTAACTTTGGCTCCAAAGTTCAGGTTATCACTGGGGGCCATGACCACCATTGTCCCATGGATATGAAGTCCTGCAGTTGGACTACATTTCAGGAGATGGAAAGAGAAGACTGCACTGTTCATATGTATATATTAAAAAAAAAAAAAAAGATGACACTAAAAAGGTCAAGATTAGGGCCGATCAAGGCAAGAAACTCAAACCTCTGAAACAAAAACCAGCATGAATTTTTCAGCTTTCATTTTTACTTGACCTGCAGGCAATGTCTGGCCTTGTAATGTGATTCAGAGCATCGCTCTGCTGTTTGGTTCTCTGGTATTAGCAGTGCCCAGAGGAAGCAGCAGCTAGACGCCAGGTCGCTGATAGGCAGCAACAGGCATGTACATGTACATTGATCTTAATCAGAGGTTTGTAAAATATACATCAAATCTCAGTGCATGAGACATAAACCACAGCACTGTTTTCCTTATTGCTTGGTATGGTTCTCCCACAGTGGTCTGCTCAAAAACTGTCTGCAGTAATGTACTCATAACTGCTGGCTACCTGCTAGTCAATATTGCAAGTATTCCTAAGATTCCCTTTTAAGAGGACCTCATTAAAGCTGCATGTGGAAAAATGGTCTGAAATTGCCATCATCACTACCACAATCAAATTATAGCAATCTGCTCTTTTCCAAATGGTTCACAGCAGATTCAAGTTGAAGTGTGCGGGAGGCAAAGCATTGCACATGGCAATGACCTCATGTACCTTGCATCAGAGATCAGAGATATTTACTTTTCCTCAGCTACATGGCCCTGAATTAGCAGCTACAATGGCACAAGCACCATTGCTATGGTTACTGTTACATAACGTCATCTCCCTTCTGAGGCTCCAAAGCCACTTACAGGTGTGAGAGGTCAGTCTGTAATGACTTCTGTATAGAAGAGCAATGCTCTTGTCTGAGAAAGGGTGGTGAAAAAGGCAGCAGGGGTTAAACCCAAAGAAGCAAACAAGGTGGTGGAAAGCAAAGACTGGCAATGAGTACATTTCCTACATATCTCTGCCACACCAGGGATATCGATCCTGCATGTTCACCAGTTTCCTTCACTCTTTAAACACTGCATATTGTGTAATATCACACTGCTTTTAACTTTATACTTTAAATCAGATGTCTTATCTAAAAAGAATCAAACAAACAATATATATCCTCAACCCACCTTTGTATAAGGGCCTAAAAATGTGCAGCCTGACAAGTTTTTATCTCCTTCTCTTCTGTGGGCAAAATGTGTGATCCCAGTTCTCCTGGCTTGCTGAGCACTTCTGAGTACAAATGCAGAACTAGCATCCCTCAGGAGATTGGAAACATTTTAGGGAACTCTCAAAATGTAAGTTGAATGGGTTTACCTTTGTTTTCTAACAAAGAAATGGAAAAGAAATAGAGGAGTTATTTGTTTTCAGTGCAAGCTTCCTACTAAACTGTCTCCTGCTCTCATACCCCATTTCTCAGACAGGGTTCAGTACATGAAGGTTGAGACATGCTGAATCAAAGCTCTTCTGACCCTGGCAAGTTCCCTGGTCCTGCAAAAAGGACCTTCATTTTCTACTTCTGAGAAAGACCCATTAAGCTGGAGTAATTGTCTCTGTGGTTGAGTCTTGACTTTTGCCTCAAGTTTGAGATGGACAGCAGCTACCGTACTTCCTTGGAGGTATTTTGGAGATGTGACTGATGCTAATTCATTGCTAATGGTAACCTGTAAGGAACTGCCGTGTCCTTCCCTCTGGACCTTGCCTTCTTGGACCAGACTCAAGCAGATGCACCAGGAGGATTGGCCTAACAAGTCCATGAGCAGTTGAGCAGAAGGTGGCTAGTGTGAGATGAGTCTCATGGCTATGCACGAGAGCGCTCTGCCTGTTGAGATGACCAGCGCACAGACTGGGGCGAAATTTCTTACTTATACATGAGACATCGTTGCCTTATGTGCCATTGTTTTATGTGTTACCTTCCCTTTTCTCTAAGCAAGCGCCCCCAGGTGGTGGAAAAGACAGTGGAGTTGCTCCAATTTTGCTTCTCTTTCAGGAAAGCCAGTTTTATGCTTTGCCAAGCAGCTTTCTGTGAGTGAACATCCTTGCTTCTCTTTCTTGCTTCTACTTTTTTTGCTTATTTGCTTCGAGTTTCTGTGCACTACTAAAATACAGCCTACTAAGGATTGGATTTGCACATTAAATGAGAGGGCAGCGTAAGCTCTATCTCCTTTCTGACTTCATGTCACTGTACAGCGACATTTTGCTGTCTGAATCAACAGGCACTGTTTTGCAAAGGTTCATTCAGAGTGCAGCAATAGCAAGAGCTTGGGTGTCACATTATCTGCAAGGCAGGTTTTTTTGTTGTTTGTTTTTGCCTGTTCACTACTCATGTGCCTCAAGGATCACAAGTCTCCTGGGCCAGCTCTTACACCGGAAGAATCAGTAGAATCAGTAATGCTTCCTTCTTTGCCTTTTTTGTTTTCTTCTGAAAAGGTAATTTTTGTTTAACTGGTTTAGCTGCCTTTGTCTTTTGAGCAGAACTGATACTGCTTTGTTGCAATTGTGTGTACAGTGCTCCTAAGGGGATCCTAAAGATCCAGAGAGACCATGTTCCTCTTTAGAAAACAAGCTGACTCCTGAAGGCCAACATTGGTGAGTGGATGTGCTAAAAAAAAGAAAAAAAAGTTAAACCCGCAAGGCACTGTATTCTCCTGTTCCTTTTCATCTGTTGTCTGACATTAAAACAAACTTGCTTTTCTATCTACCTGTACTCTGTCTGTTGTGTGGATGGGGTATCACAGTTCCACAGTTAATGGGGATGGCTTGGAAGCTATAGGCAAACAGGAAGGCAAATACTGTTAAGGTAGATAAAATATCAGTTTTATGTGAAGAAGTAATCATGTAGCAGTCATGCTAAAATATAATTCTCAAGATAAAACCCTTAAGAACCACAAGTCTGATTTTCATTTGCCCCCTAAAATAGCTTGGTTTCAGTTTTTAGCATTGTTCAATACATTGAGTATCACCAATGCTGAGAAAATGCCAGTAAAACACAGATCATGTCCTGTGCTCTGCCCAAACACTCAGCTGCTGCTGGTCCAGGACTGATGTCTGATCTCTGGTGCGTATCTGCAGCAGGGACTTTGACTTTACTTTCCAGCAGATGGAATGTGTTTGGATATAGAGCTAGCATAAGAGCACAGAAAAGCTGCATTTAAGAAAGTCACAAGGGAGTTTTAGGATAATGGCTGGTTTTGTTCATTCCTGACTTCATATGAGAACCCACACAATTGCCCATTAAGGAAGGAACTAATACTTTTAATAAAAAGCAGACTTCTGTGCTTTCTTCCAACAGAGAGAAGAATGTGTTAAATAAAAGCTTAAAAACAGACCAAAAAGGACATAAGAAACCATAAATACTTTTATATGGTGGGATAGTTTAAATGTAAGATATTTGTTTAATCTCTTCAGCTTCAGGAACAGTCACTGCTGGGCAGTGGCAAATGGTTGGGTAATTATCTGAAATACAAATGAGACAAAGTCTTGGTTTTATTTGACACACGAGATGATGTCTGGAACTGCTCAATTTTTTGCCATGTGGAACATGAAATACTTTCCAGGTTAAAGAAACTGTGATGGGAATGGGAAATACGCATCAACGTGTTCTAACCACTAACAGTTTTCAGCTAGTCATTAGTGTTTTGATGTAATACTTGACACAAATATCTAAATATAGCTCTAATATAATGAAATTGCTTAATAAACTGCAATTATTTCCTTAGCTGCTGAACAATTTGAGACTCTCATCTCTTCAGCACCTCTGAAAATAGCTAGCTTTGATTGCTTAAATGTGTAATGTAGTACCTGCTGTGAGGTACTCACTGGGAAAGTTTTCACTGGAGCAGTTTGATTGAGTTTCCTCCAGATCAGCTGGTACTTTTGGTTCTCTCCTTCCTGCAGAAAGTATTTCTCGAGATCCTGGTCTCCTCACTGTTGGGTAATGAGAGATGAGATTCAGGAGTACCTTTCACTACACTCCTCGAGTCTCAGGAGTAAAAGGAGGTAGGAGAATGAAAAGAAAAACTCAAGTGCAAAGCAAAAGAAACAACTATGAGTTGAGAAAACATGGCAGTGGGAAGCATGTGTGCTGCCATGTATCCTTTGTGATGCTTATTTTGTATATATACAACACATTTATTTCATTTTTAACAGACTGGAGTTTGTGTAGGTAGAGAGGGATCACAGCAAAAACAGGAGACTTGCTTCCAGTACACAGCACTGCTGTCTTGCTCTGTAGACTTACAACAATGCTGTAGAAAAATAATAATCAGGCCTTGGGCTCAGATTAATCTGATTTCCAAAGACTTTTCTTCACGTTGCAGTAAAGTGAAATTGTTCAGTAGTTCCAGAAGGTCACCGAACATCTGATGCTGAGTTTTGCTCTTCCCTAATAAGAGGAATTGGCAGAAGGTGCAAGGAGACCTGTCACCATTACAGACTGTGCTGGACAATATTGGCTTGCCTTTAATTAGTCGTTAGTGGAGACAGCAGTTTGTTGACAGCACCTTTATGAATTGGCTCATAAAACTATTTTATTAATCCTAGCACAGGTCACAGCCACCAGACATTAACTGAACTGCTGTACTGTAGAAAAAGGGAGGACAGCTACTGATACCTGAAGATAAAATAGAAAGCCACCCTCCCTTTGGCACTGATGGACAAAAGAAGGACAACTGATGTCATTTACCTGGATTTGTGCAAGTCCTTTGACATGATCTCACACCACATCCTTATCATTAAATTGGAGAGATATGGACTTGAAGGCTGGACTACTGGATGGATAAGGAATTGGTTGGATGGTTGTAGCCTGAGGGCTGTTGTCAACAGCTCTATGTTCAGGTGGAGGCCCATCATGAGTGGTGTCCCTCAAGGGTTCATTCATCTTGGGACCAGTGCTCTTCAACAGCTTTATCAATGACGTAGACAGTGGGATTGAGTGTATACTCAGCAAGTTTGCTGATGACACTAAGCTGAGTGGTGCAGTTGACAGAACTGAAGGAAGGGATGCCATCCAGAGAACCAGGACATGCTCAGAAAGTGTGCTGCAGTGAAAAGCTGGACACAGTACTCCAGATGGGGCAGAGTAGAGGGGGACAGTCCCCTCCCTCGCCCTGCTGCCACCCCTCTGTTGATGCAGCCCAGGATACTGTTGGCCTTCTGGGCTGCAAGAACACACTGCTGGCTCATGTCCAGTTTTTCATCCATCAGGACCCCAAGTCCTTCTGCACAGGGCTGCTCTCAAGGAGTTCTTCTCCCAGTCTAGTCATATCTGAGATTGCCTCAACCCACATGCTACACGTTGCACTTGGACCTTATTAAACCTCAGTAGATTCTGGTAACAGGCTGTGCTTCTCAGGAGGGAAACAAATCAGCAAAAGCAGATGATATACATCAGTATCTTGAGCATTCATATTTCTCTTTCCAGGATGTTGATGTTATGAGGCAAACACATAAAAGCGAGGAGCTGCCAGCACTGAGGCTGACTTTGCAACCTCAGTTTGCCCTGTACGTTCTACCAGGTGTTATGGGATCTTAGAACTGTGATCTCAATGTAGTTTGGACGCTCATTGTGTCTTGCCATCGTTAACATATGTACACACACACTGAGGCTTTTTTATTCTTTCTTGCCTTCTACCCTGAAGCCAGAGAGCAGAGAGCAGGTTTTCCTGAGCACTTGCTTTCTTTCTTCATCTTTCAGTTACAATCTTTTCATCTAAGAACACAATACGTAGGAATTAAAACTGGAGAATCGCTCTTCAGTCAATTCAATCTTGTACAACAAGCCCATGAAAGAGCTAGTACAATTTGAAGTCTCTGAGATGCAGTTCTACGCTGGATTAAATAGATTTAATTAAGCTAAATCCTGGTGCTTGTTAGTTTTTCAGAAGGGAAGCAATATTGCTCCTGTGAATCTTTAGGAACTTTAGTTGCTACCTGCCAAACTTCGTGTCTGGTCTGTATGTTTGCTTTATAAAGCCTTCCAACCTGGATGCCTCACTAATTGCTTAGTTTTGGTTCCCCTTTTCATTCCATGCTATGGGATGGAAAAACTCCAGTTTTATATATATATATATATATAAATGTATATATGATGGCGACGGTATCTGAAGTGGTTTCAAGTGGTGAAATTAGTCTAGGCTCAGGATATCTCAGGCATTTACTTTCCATTTTTAAATGTACTTTTACGATTTCACACAGATCTCAGTTCCCACTAATTTGGTGCTCGAATGGGTTAAGCGAGTATGGGCACAGCGCCCAAAATGGCGCCGGCCGGCGGGGGGCGAACGCCGCTCGCGCACCCCCAACTCTCGCGAGACGACGGCTGACGCCGGGAAAGCCGCTGTTACCGGTGGAGGGGAGGGGGCGTCCACGGGTCCTGCCCACATCCCCGCCCACTTCCGGCGCGGCGGGCGGGCGACTGAGGGAGGAGGAGAAGTCGCGTCGCCGCCCCTGCCCCGGGCCAGCCCCGGGATGGTGTTGGCCGCGGGAGCCGGGCCCTGACGCTGCGCTCAGGTAGGTGCGGGCCGCCCCTCTTGCCTCTCGGTCTGGATCAGGTCCCGCCCGCGTTTCCCGGTGTGGCTCCGGCCCGCCAGGCCTCGGGGCTCCGGCTTGGTCTGCTTGCCGCAGGCTGAAGAGCGAGAGGCCCGGCGGTGCGGGCCTGCAGGGAACTCGTGCAGCCCCTGCCCGCTGCGGACCTCCCCCTTCCCTGGGCTCTGTCAGTGGCAGGGGGGCAGCGCAGAGGCTCGTCACTTCCCCGCGGTGCTCGTCTTCTCCTGGGTGCCGCAGCTTTCTAGGACACAGGTCTGCGAAGGCAGTGAGGTGCTTAATGCCCACTGGCACTGGTTTCGTTTGGAGTTGGCACCTTTAGGGGGCTGCCTGCAGTTCGCAGGTTTTTCTTTTCTGTTTTTGTTGTTTTGCTTTTAGGAGTCTGTCACTATTTCCCTGATTCTTCCCATCTTTTTTTTTTTTTTCCTCTCGTTAAAACCAGCTGTTGCCTTTGTGGAATAGCAGGGTGTTTTGTCTGCTTATTCTTTTATTTCTTTGGGACAATGTGAGAGGGGAAAAAAAACAACTGAGTCTGTTTCAGCTGGGCATACAGGACTTACATTTTGCTCCAAATTCTACTGTTTTTTAATCTGGATCTGAAATTTTAACACACCTACCTGTCAGCCTCAGAGAATTTGACCTTGTGTATCTTATCAGGGTGTCATGCTGTTGGGTACTGTTGTGAAACACATGTTTTCCTTCTCTTTTAAACCTTGTTACTCAGTTATTTGTTATGTTCTTCTTGTCACAGAATCATAGAATGGCTTAGGCTGGAATGGATCTTAAAGCTCATCTAATTCCAGCCCTCTGCCTTGAATACCTGAGTGTCACAGTGGTTGTTTGATTTCTCCTCTTCCCTGTGCTGGTACTTTGGTGCTGATGTGTTTTGTTATAAATCCATCAGCTTTCTCACAAACTTGAAGGGCTGTTGGGCTGTTTTTGCAGATATGCCAATATTAATGGCAGGCCAGGGATGCTTTTTCTGTCACCTGATTCTTTGCAGCTGGAACAAACAAAATCAGCAAACCAACTGCTGTTGCAGTTGATCTGATGATTTCAAGGCATGCTTACAAAGAAAGAATGAAGCAACAAGATATGTAGAGCTAAAGCTGACATAAGTCTTGTTTCTAGTCTTGTCATGTTATGTTGTGCTCAGCTTCATCTCAGTGGTTCCTTCACTTGACTGCTGGCACTGTGAGTAGCTCAACTGATGGAAAGCTGATGTTGCATGAGCATGCATTTCATGTCTTGGGACTTCTGTCGTACCATAACCATCCGGTCTTCTGTTCAAGCTAGCTCATATAAAGACCGAATGCTGACTTCTTACAAGTTTTTTTTTACCTTTATTGTGCTCAATTAACTTGTATGGCTAAAGGATAAACGTTACTTCTATTACTCTAGTGGTGGTGGGCCCTAAAGGGTATTGATCTTGCCAGCAGAACTTTGGTTTTGGCCACGCTTCCAATACAAATGAAACTTCTAATAAGAATGAACTGCCTTAAAGTAGGAGTAGTGTCAAAATGTTCAGGCAGAGCATTTTAGTTTTAAGACTTTGGCATTCATTCCAACTCTTGCTGTGATTGATCATCATAGTCATTTTCTGACGTGGAGGACTGATGCAGCAAATATCTTTCTTTGTTTCAGTTACCAAATGTCCATGTGTAACTTTCTACATTGCTGTGCTGTGAGGAGTGCATTGTGTCGCTGTTGTGCAGTGTAAATCTGTTCTCTTTGCTGTGTGCCACTATCTGATTCAACACTCGCTTCCCAGTGCTGTGTAGTAGTTCCAGGAACCCCTCCCCTTCCTCTCTTCTTTGGCTGCCCAAAAAGCATTTCTGAATGCTGTCATGGGAGATACAGATGAGGATGGTGGGAACAGGTTGTCTGGCTGGGGATGTGGCTGTGGGATTCTGGCTGTGATTCTTCTGGAGGAGTGATATCAGGCAGTGATTCGCTGTGGTAAATGGTGCAGTGAAACAAGGTTGTGAACAGTGATGAAACTCTGACCTTTTGCCAGCAAAAACTCAACTTCCTCCTCGCCTAATATACTGCAGCTCTCTCAGTATTTTTGTCTGAAACAAACTCTTGTTCTTCAAACACTCCAGTCTGTACATGTCTTTAACTGCAGTCAGGTTGGCTGTGTTCTTTGTTTGACTGCTAAGAATATGGCCAGAGCTGTATAATGTTGGTCTAACTATACCCTATTTTTGTACTTCCCCTTCTCTAGTGCTTTGAGTATTGGTAATTGACTTTGTTCTTATGTTTGTGTTCTAGACTGAAGACAGCAGTAATGCTAACTCTGGCGAGCAAGTTGAAGCGGGATGATGGTGTCAGAGGACCCCGTGCATCCAA
Organism: Numida meleagris; assembly: GCF_002078875.1. Taxonomy (NCBI): domain Eukaryota; kingdom Metazoa; phylum Chordata; class Aves; order Galliformes; family Numididae; genus Numida; species Numida meleagris. Next base: position 36,602,168 of record NC_034413.1, on the reverse strand, counting down.
TCCAGCTTCTGATTCCACTCGGAGGGTGTCTGTTCGAGATAAATTGCTTGTTAAAGGTGAAAGGAACTTACATTTAAATTTTGTTTTATACTTTTTAGACCTGTTGGCAGTGTGCCATACCAAATTTTTTATAAAATGATTTCCAGAAGTATGTTTGAAATTGCTTGTGACTGACTTCACGATTTATATGTGGAGTTTATCATAGAATTGTAGAATCTTTTGAAGGGACTCATCTAGTCCAACCCCCCTACAATGTGCAGGGACACCTACAGCTCGATCAGGTGCTCAGAGCCTCGTCCAGCCTGACTTTGAATATCTTCAAGGATGGAGCTTCCACCACCTCTCTGGGCAAACTGTTCCAGTGCCTCACTACCCTTTCTATAAAAATATTAAAAAAAAAAGAAAAAAACAACTTCTTATTTCCAATCTAAATCTGCCCACTTCTAGTATGAACCCATTTCCCCTTGTCCTGTCACAACAGACCCTGTGCAAACGTCTGTCCCCTTCCTTCTTGTAGCCCCACTTTAGATACCGAAAAGCCGCTCTCAAGTCTCCCTGGAGCCTTCTCTTCTGGCTGAACAGCCCCAGCTCGCTCAGCCTCTACCTGTAGGGAGGTTCCATTCTTTGGATCATTTCTGTGGCCCTCCTCTGGATGTGTTCTAACAGATCCATGTCTCTCCTGTACTGAGGACTTCATATCTGGACGCAGTACTCCAGGTGAAGTCTCACAGTGCAGAGCAGAGGGACATATCCCCTCCCTCGCCCTGCTGGCCATGCTACTTTTGATGCAGCCCAGGATACAGTTGGCTTTGGGCTGTGAGGATGCAGTGCTGGCTCACGTCCAGCTGCCATCCATCAGTACCCCGAGATCCCTTTTGGGAATCTATCCTTACATCCCCCAGCTCGTACTGATAGTTGCCATGACCCAGGTGCAAGGCCTTGCACTTAAATTTATTGAACTTCATGAGATTCACCTGAGCCCAGTGCTCAGCTTGTTAAAGTCTCTCTGGATGGCATCCCATCCTTCAGGTGTGTTGACCACAGAAAACAGCTTGGTGTCATCTGCAAACTTGCTGAGGGTGCATTCAATCCCACTGTTGGTGTCATTGATAAAGATGTTAAAGAGCACTGGCCCCATACTGGTCCTGGAGGGACACCACTTGTCACTGATCTCCATCCTGACATTGAGCCATTGACTACCACTCTCTTGGTACAATCTCACAACCAGTTCCTTGCCCGTCAAACAGTCTACCCATCCATATCTTTCCAGTTTGGAGAGAAGGGTGTTGGCATATGTCAAATATATACATATATATTGGTATACATCAAATTTCCAGCAATTCCTTGTATGCAGTACACTTATTTTCATTGAATAATGCAAAACTTAAAAAGTCTCCACTTACTCAGTTGAAAAATTAATCCATCATTGGGAACTGTAAAGTGTTATTAATGGAGTCACTGTTTGGAAACAAAAAAAATTGACACATAAATGCGACTAAACATATGGAAGGAGAATATCAGATTTGATTTTTTGGGGGTTGGAAAAAAACTGAAAGGAAAGTAAATCCTGAAAGTAACATCAGTGTTCTTGTCATTAATGGTAAAGATAAAGCCAATAAACTTAAACATTTTAAAAACAACAATCTATTGTAAATTTTTTCTCATACCTTGAGTCACTGGACATTAAATAAGAAGTAGAGAATGGAAAAATTGACCCCTCATTTTTGTAGCACTGTATTGTGTGTCCCAGGAAGGCTACTTTAAGTTGTTATATCTAGGTCCGCATTGGTGAGGGAAAAAAGCCTCTTCCTTTGTGGCAGTTCAGGGCAAATGAGGTTGTTTGTGAGGTTCTGTAATTATACTATTTTATACTGAAATTGAGGACAGCTCTTTTCAGTTTTCTGTAGCTTAGATGATCTATTAAAATAAAAATCCTGAAGTGCTGGTGCTTTGCAATTACAGTGGGCCTAAATTCTGATTTAATCCCTCTGGTAATAGTTGAGTATTTCAATGCTGGAGCTGTGCATCTTGATCTAGTGGCAAGAAATGTGTTGTTTAGGTTGGTGTTTCTGCTAAAAATGATCTGATGTGAGTATATTGCTGTTGATGTGTAAGCTGTTAAGGTTAGAATTCATATGAGTCAAACAAAATATTCATGCTTTCTGGGCTTGTATCAGTGTTTTGAAGTTGCTCTGAACTATTTGGTTGAATGGTGTTGCTGAACTGTTGCTTTACATGTGGCTTTTTCTAATTAGGGTAGTTTCTGATGGAACTTGGTTTCACTGCAGCTGCTAATACTTCAGTGCACTGGGAAGTGCCTCCCGTAGACAGTAAGAGCATTATGTTCACAATTTTCTCTCAGTTATATTTCTGTAAGGACAGAGAGTTTCAATTCACTTTAAACTCTGATGCAAAAAAAGAGCTTGCTTGAGGCTTCCAATTTGGAAATCCTCACTTAGCTCCAGTTCTGAAGGGGGAAGAACATCAGACAGGAAGAATAGACTCTTCAACCAGAGTAAACTACAAAACCAAAATGCTACATGCATATCTTCTGAGATTTTCATTAGCCTTAGAAGTGTAGACTTCAGAGAAAATAGCAGTATGAGTACACTTTACGGTATACCAGAAGTTATAGTTGAAGTGCCATAAAAAATTCTACTGTACCCTTAGAGCATTTGCGCTTTTCACTTTTATGACTAAAACCCTGTGCATCTTTCTTCTTTTGCAGGGGAAGCAAAGAGTGTAAGCTATAGGAAATCATTACTGAAACTGTAATTGCTATTACCATTATAGAACCAGCACAGGCTAAGTATTGAATGAGCTGAGTGCCAAACTAACAAATATTAAGAGCAGGTCACTGCCAGCATCCTCTGACAAGTGTGAGTGTTACATCGTGGTCTGATTGTGTGTGAAAGCTGTATCACGTTATCCTCCAAAAGAGTAGTAGGAACAGCTGTCAGTCTGGTTTGAATGATTTCTGGACAGGAATGGGAACTGATGGCAGAAGCAGATCAGTTCAGTATAACTGTGCTGGGAGTGAGTGGAAAATCTAGTAGCTAGACTAGCAAAGCCTTTTTGGAGATACCATCTTTTATGGTTCACTTTAAGCTGGATGGGTACTGCGATGAGTACAAAAGTTTCTAAACTTGCTCTAGCCACTAAAGATCCATCAGCCAAAGCAGCATCTGCAGCGCTGGGAACCTGAGTGATGTGTTGTAATGGTGCTGGTATTTTCAGGTCACGTTATCTAGGTCTGCAGGGAGGAGTTTGTGAGCGAGGGACTGCCTGCTGAAGGTCTGCATATACAGAGGGTGCTTGCATTTAAACCAGTGCAGGTGCCTTTTGCTGCTTTATCGTATGGATCTGAAATAGCCCTTTGTATGCTCAACTTTACAGGGCTGTGCAGGATTGGAAACCAAGTTGGGGGGAGCCTGTAAAAGTAGTGGTAAGGAGAACTTGTTACTGATGTTCATTATAAGCTGGAGGTATCAAACACAGAGATTGCAGAATGGGTGAAAGGCTAAACTCAAGCTCCTGGCAACTGTGAATTGAAAAATAATCCACAAAAACGAAAAGAAATTCTAGTGGAGGGGGAGATTTAAAAAAAAAAAAAAAAAAGTCCAGCATAAGCTGTCCTTGTTGCCTCAGCAGTTGTGCTGAGATCTGAACAGGTTCTGTTGTACCTCTTAGTAGTGTTAGTTTCCGTAACACACCTGTATCCTTTTTGGCCTCAAGTTAGGCAATTCCTTCTGAGTCAGCAGGAGAGCAGCAAACAACTGACCTGTGCATTGGCCTTCAGGGCAGTAAATACATATAATGGGCTGTATTGGAAGCTTAGCTGAGGATGATTTTGGCACTGTACCCTAAATCCCACCTAGCCCTTGGAGTTGGTGGTGACATATAACCCAAGGTCTGAAAGTTGTTTGCCTGCTCAAGGATGATGATGTGCTGGAATGATGCTGTCCTATTCCTGATCCATGGAAAGCTGGTGATAGTCTGATGGATTCTGCAGGCAAACGTCTTGGCCAGTTTTATTAAAGGTATCACCCAGACAGTGTTGTTTTATTGTGTTGATTTGTTTTGTTTTTTGTTTTTATCTGTGGGTAAAGATGGCCTTGTTTGTGATGATAGGGAGTCCAGTCTAGGAATGCTTTATATGATCTCCTTGAAGGATACATTTGTCACACTGATAACCCTGCAGTCATGCATGTGTTGTGTGCACAGACTGGCATATAGATGAGTGGCATTTTGTCAGTGGGCTAGATGGCTGTGACCACAGCCATTGGTAAGTGTAGACAGTGCTCACAAACTTCTGAAGGGTAAGTATAGACCAACTGCCTAAATGATGCAGCCTTAAAATGGGGAAAAAGTGATAATGTAGGTATGATTTTTAGCTGCTTGCAGTGTATGAGGAGGTTTGGGCTGGGAAGAGACCGGGTAGTGACTGACATGTTAAGGTGTTCTGTGCTGCTGTGCCTTGAGGTTGATAGTGTGGACACAAACAATTTTTTTTTATGTTAAAAGAGCTTAAAATTCATCTCTGAGGAATAGCTTCATCAAGTGAAGAGTAGTGGCCATGTGCCTGCTCCTGCAGGATGCTCAAAGCTTTGAAGTGCTGAGCTTAGTGGCAGATCCTTTCTGAAAAAATGTATGAGCTGTGAACAAGCCGAAGTATTATGCAAGATTAGTGTTATCTAATGAGCATGACTACAAAATTGAATTAAAAACAACAGTCTTACCAGGATGTCAGTTGTAGCCAAGTATACATATATTGATCACAAATGCACTACAAAAAAAAGCATTTAAAATGACAACATGTCAGCATCATCTAGTTTTATCTTACTGGCACTGTTTACTTTGATTGCAAATGTCAGGTTGAAATAACTTAATTCTTAAGATGTTGAGTTAACATTGTTTATTCTTCAGTCATCTTCAATGTGTCTGAATTTACAACCAGATTTAGTTAACTTGAAAATATTTCAAGTGTGTATTTGTACAATTCTGAAGGAAAGGAAGTGAGAAATTGATCTCAGAAATGAGGTAGATGTGCACCGTAAATAAAAATTAGGAGAATCTGTTATGTTGGCTTTTTTTCAAACCTTCAGGTACTGTAATATCACTTGTCATAGTGGTAGGTGAGGAAAATTGAGAGGTGGAGATTAAAATTGTACTTCTGAGAGCTGAATTAAAGACATTCTAAGCACTCCTGAAATTCTAAGAGATATTGTTTTGAAAATGCTGCATTTGTGTCTTCACATTGCACAACTTGCTCACAAAAGCATTTCCTTTTCAACAATGCTTTTAAGCCCTCCAAAGAGAGAGCCCTTGTTTTGGGAGAAGACAGTGGAAAGCTTCTTGATAAATGAGTGGCATACGTTATTAAAGGAGAAACTAGCAATTAGCAATAAAATGCTTGCAGCATGCCTGTGATAGCTATTGTAGAACCAAAAAGACACAAGAAAGGCTCAAGAACAAAAAAACAAAAACAAAAACACCTGTTACTGAGATTTCTTTTAGGACTTCACTGATAAAGGTTCAGTGTATTGCTTCACTTCCTATGGCTCTGATTTTCAGTATACCTGAAACATCAAGTGATATATTGCAGAGTTAAGATTCCTAACCCCGGTGGCTTTTTCTATTTACAGATGTCAGGGTAATAAACTTTGTAACATCATTAATGTATAGGATCCAAAGCATGTGATGTGATAGTGTCTTGTTTAGAACAAGTATTTGGAATGAAGTGACGAAGAGCGGGTAAGAAGAAATCTTCTCTGGAAACCTGTTGATGTCAGGCACATCTTTTGACTTCTTGCACTGATCTGCATAGTTGCACAGTTCAGAGGAGCTGAGTGTGAAAAGCTGTGAAGATAGATGGGTAAGAACGAGGAGACAAACAGCAATTTACAACTAGAAGCAACACTTAGAGAGTTGAGTTTTTGTTAGAGTGTCAGAGTACTCGTGTTCATCTCTAGCAGTGTTAAAGATGTATGTCAAACAGGAGACAAAAGCAGAATAGGGGCTTTTGGGGCAAAAGCAGGGAAAAGTAAGTATTGCTGTGGGTGAGAATGTTTGTTTCAGTTGAGGAAATACAACTTTCATTCTGTGCACTTGTGCTGCAGTGGGAAGCATGTGGCTTGACATCGTAGCAAGGCTAGTAAACAAACGCTCTTATATCCTGCCTTGCTGAGCTGGGGGAAGCGGACAGAGCGGATCATCTCGATTATGGTTTGTGTTGCTGAATATAACATTCACATGGGTCTGTCATAAACCATATGCCTATACGCTTGTCAGGAATGTGTGTTCCTATTTCTGGCCTGAGAATTGTCATGACTAGGGAGAATTACTGTTTGTGAAATCATTTATAAATAGCTCTGGTTGCTCGTGTGTAGCTTAGCTTTCATGAAGTTCTGAGAGCTATTGCTGAGAGATGTCACCAGTTTGCATTCAGTTTATCCAAAGCCTGTGACAGGTTTAAGTTCAACCCCTGCCTTTTCACCCTTTCAGTATAGCATCTGGGACCACTAAACTAAACCGCTGCATACTGGTGTTGGAGTGGTGCATGCAGGTAACCCTGTGCAGTGAGATTCTTCATTGCTGAAGCTTCTACTTGTCTGTGTTAGGGCCAGTTCAGGTCCAGCTGAGTTTATTGCTTCTGGCAAGTGGTTACTGAGTTGAGAGCTAGGATGCTGCAAATACACGTGATTTAGGTGTGCTTCTGCATCAGATAGATTAAGGTTTCAGGGACATCAAACTGGCTGATAGGGAGCTAGTCAGGGTCTGGGCTGCCTGCATCAAGCATGTTCCGCGGAGAAGCTCTGGCAACTGTCTGCACTTCCACTGTGGCCTTTCAGAGTTCCCTGGGACGCCTTACCAGTGTGGTCCAGGGCTCTGTGCTGCTCCTGAGTTTGCTTCTGGTTGGCAGTTAGCCTTCTTGACTGTGATTGGACTTGAGATGCTGTGAGGTTTCCACAGCACTGGATCAGCAGTAGTAAGCACTACTCCAAATGTTTATCATTCCTCCGTCCTGCTTTCCCGATGCTTGAAGAAATACATGAAGCATCGTGCTTGCCACAGAGGTTTGGTAAGCATGGTCATAGGAAGAGGTCTGCAGAGCTGGTGAGCTTTAAATTGTGAGATCTGTTTGAATTCTGTGTCAAAAAACTTTTCCTATATCTTAAGCTCAATTATAATTTTCTTTGGATGTATATTTTTGAGAGTTGGTGTTCGGATCTCTTAGATATTGTTGTTAGCCTAAATGATTCATTGGTTTCTGTGCAAAAGAGAAAGTGAAGTGAGAAATCAAGTGGAGAAAGAAAGCCTATAGGAAATGCAAGTATACACTTAATTAGGTTTCCTAGAACTGTAAAATTAAAAGGAGGAGGTGCCTTCCTGCATCTTATTCATACTCTTGTAAAAGGTGCAAGTAGTTGAAATTAAGGCTTCAGTATGGTTCGGGGAGAAAACCGTGGGCCTTCTGAAGAGGGTAGCATGGCAGAGAAGAAGTTAGGAATAAACTTTTCTAAGAGTTACACAACTGAATAGCATTACTTTTTTTTTTCCAAATGAGTGACCTTGAATTTCTATGCATGGGAAATAAAATGAATAGTAAGAAATTTGAATTTATTTTTGAATTGGAGTGCATATCCATAGCAAACGGTGTGAGGTTTTGGGGGGAGTTATGCAATGAGTGCTGCTGTTTCTGTGTTTATGGGTCCTGATTGCTGTGCCAAGTGCTTGAAAGGAAGGTTTTTGGGTTTTGACTCTCGTAATGCTGGTTTACGCAGGTGCGGTGATGTCTCATATGACAGTGCTCTTGAGTAGAGCCTCAGTAGCTGTTCCCAAGTGTGTAGGCAGTAGTGTCATGCTTGGAGGCTTCCCGAAAGAAACCAATGTGTAACCTGAGGAAATCTGTAGCTGAAGATGGTGAATAACTTGAGCAGGTAGATGCTGGAGTGTGCTGCTGCTCCAGCAGGCTGTGAGCCTCTTGTACTTGTTTTCCCCTTTAGATTAGCAGCCTGCTTCTTGAGGTTGATCTGCTCCTGTGTTTTGCAGGCAGCAGGGTTTTGACCTTCTGTATTTTAGAGCGTTATGAGTTTGGAGGTTAGGATGATGCCACCTTTTGCAGTGGTAGTGCTCTGTGTATCAGAAGCCTGCCACTTCTCTCTTGGCAGAGCTGAGCTCCCTCATCACAGTAGGGAACGCTTTATCTGCAGGGCAGATGAGCCTTTTTAGTAATGAATTGTATGGCTTAAAGAGAAATTTCAAGGTAAATCTTCGGTGAGACTTAAATCAAATTTCACTTAAAATATAATTACAGCATAGTTTAAATTAGATCTGCCAATTTCAACAACAAGAATGGCTTTATGCTTGCATAAATAATGGTATGTTTTTTTCTTTCAACAGAGGTTGCAGAACTTGAAGCTAATTTACCTTGTAAGTACAGCATTTAATGGCATACATTTTAAGGGGAAAAGGGCTGTTGATGTGATTATTTTGACTGAAGTATGAATGCTAATACTGTGTTAACTGTGGGGCAAGCTGTGCCACACTCTGCCAGCCTGGGTTTGAACAGGCTTACTCTGCCCACTCTTAAGGTGTTGCAGAGACATGGATCCTTGCTAGTGTCCTTTGGAAGCAGCATCGATCATTTGGTTACCTTACAGAACTTGATTGCTGGTTGAGTGGGAGCTTCCTTCTCATGGGACACCCAAAGCTGACTGGAGCTGAAGAGCACGCTTCTTACCTTGCTCCTGTTTATCCTCTAGTCTCAACTTATTTCAAAACCAGGAAATGCTAATTTAGGGGCAGAAAACAGCTCAGGTCTCAGGAAACACATTGTCACTTGCTCTTGTTGAACCTCATCAGATTCCTCTCTGCCCAGCTTTCCAGTCTGTTCAGGTCTTGTTGAATGGCAGCACAGTTTTCTGGTATGTCAGCCACTCCTTCCAGCTTTTATCATCAAATGTTACGCTAAAAATGTTCATGGACACTTCAAAATGGGTTTTAAACAGCCTAGAGTAAGTGGCTTATTGCTTCTATGAGCTGAGAATAGGTAGTTAAAAATCAAATACATGTTTTCTGATCTTTAGCTTCAGCGAGTTAGTTTTGTATCAGATAACAAAACACAAAGCCCTTTCATAAAGGACTCCTGCAGTTCAGTGTTTGTTGCCAAGGGTGAGTGTTGATGGCAAAGCTGAGTTGTTTTTGAGCTCTCTTTCCCCTCAAAGGTTGACCATAACTGCAGCATTCTGCCATCTCTGCTTTGAATTTTTCACACAGTCAGCTTGGAGGCAGTTCCAGAGCCTGTCACTTGCTCTACATAACTTCCTGACATCCATGTTCGTATTTTGGAGTAGTCTAAGACACTTCCCCTCCAGGGAAAGAGGTGTGAGCTGCTTGCTGCAGTCTGAGAGTGTGCATGCAGGCTACTGCCATGCTGTACATTCACATAAGGGTGAATGTGCCTTGCCCTTATGCTTATCTTTCAGAGGGAAGCGGTGAATATTCTCTTTGATTATGCTGGCAGGTAACCCGTAATGTGTCTAGTCTTCTCCATGTGAGGGAACTGTTGGCCATTTTTTTCCCTCCAGGTTAGACCTCTGCTGCTTCTCCTGAGCCTCTTCTATTTGCTAATGCTTCTAAATCCAGATCAGCTGTCAGATCTCAAAAATCAGGCTTCTCAGCATGCAGACTGCCCGATGGGAGGAATTGAAGGGAAAAAACACAATAGAAACAGCTAAAAGGGATAATGTGAAGCATTATCCCTTCCTTTCTATATGCTTTTCTTTTCAAAAGACAGTTATAGAGGTTTTTTCACAGAAGTGTTTGGTTTTTTTTTCAGCTGTTTTGCTTAGACTCTTCTATAGCATAATGAATGAGAAATGGATAAAATACAATTGAGAAATGTCTATCGGGGTTTGTAGCTTTTACACTGTGAATGCATGGCCAGGGTTTGTGTGCAGCTGTAGGTATTTTTATAGGCGAACGGGATCTATATATTTTTGATGCTGTGTAGCTTCTTGGTCAGGGGAAAAAAGTACAGCCAGCTTGGATGGATTCAGAAGCCAAAGGCTGCATAATACGAGTAATAATGTATGTGTGGTTATACGCAGATTCTAGTGCCAGTTTGACAGCTTGTCTCTGCCGTAATCAAAGAAGGCCAGTTTTGTACATGAGAAGGCAACTTAGTTTGTGTCATCAGAAGCAAACAAAGGGCTGTTATGCTGTGAATTTGCATCTGTTGAACTGCAGCTACTGACTACTTTAACTACAGCCCCCGCACAACCTCACAGATGGATGTTTCCTCTTCTTTTCACTCTTGTTCTTCATTCTCATTGTTGTCCTTAATTTCATCTAGTTTGAGAATAAAATCACATTTGCTTTGTGATGCTGCTCCATTGCCTTCACTCTTAATAGGTGTAATTGGTGACATAGAACCTAAATAGGACAGAAATGTGTAGTAGTTGTAAATGCACGTTTTGAGGCAATCTTTAGTTGCATATGCGTGTAGTAGTTTGATTTCTAGTCATCTGCTAATTTACAAACTGTGTAGCAGCTGCAGTTGTTCTAGAATTGCGCTGTCTGGAGTGATCCATTCATCACATTTAAGCAATTACTGATTGTGGAGCTTTGGTAGGGAGAAATACTTGCCTCACGAATTAAAAAGTGCACGCTGCCAATATGGTGTTAGTTTTTTGGTTGTCTTTTTTAATGTAAAATCTCTGTAATAAAGTTCACTACAGAAAGCACTAACAAAATGTAGACTCTTCCCCCCTCCCTCCCCTCACTTTTGTGCAAAAGCCTGAAAAGGTAATTTACTTTCCATAAGCTCGTTTTTGAAGGGATAGGGCAAAGCTCTGTCAGCCTGTTACGAGTTTGAAACTTGCTCTTAGATGGAATAAATAGTCTGGTTGTGGCACTCAGCTAGGCTGAGAAACAGCTTTGTTCAATGTGATAGCTGCACAGCAGTTTCACTTTTCTTTTGGGTGAGGCTGTCAGTAAAGCATGCTTGTAATTGCACCTTCCAGGTATAAATCCTTTCCAGAATAGAGCTGTGGTGGCAAGACTGGAAACTGCTGTGTATTATCAAATGTTAAAGTACATGTGTTACTGTTACAGAATCTCTAAGGAAAGGATGCTGATTCTGTATGCTGTCTTCTCAGCTTATAGCTAGCATCCATATAGAAGACCTTTCCCTTTGTCATTTTAAAGTATGAGACAACATGGTTTACTGAAAGGAAATAAACTTCTTCCTCCCAGCTCAGAGAAATTAAATTCAATTACTGCAGGTAACCTATAACTGTATAGAAAAGAGACACTTAGACAGAAAGTATGGGAAATCACTGAACTGGAATGTAGGGGTTAATCAGGGTTTTAATTTGGATGACGTGAAAGATGATATATTTGTTTTCTCAATAATGGCCAAACAGTTATCTGATGGAAGTTGTTCTTTTTGCTTAACAGGTACATGTAAAGTGAATTTTCCTGACCCAAACAAGCTTCATTACTTTCAGCTAACTGTAATCCCAGGTAATTTCCTAAACCTGTTTCTTTTGCTTCTGTATGGGTTGCTGTGGGGACTACAAAATATGGTAAACGTTCTAGTCCAAGGCAGACTAGCTGTAATGCAGTGATTATTTCATAGGGGCAGTGGGGAAATCAGGCTGGATTTTGAGAGTTACATTGCAGTAAAAATGCTATCAAAATTTAGCAAGTTCAGCAAGTACTCAGATCTTGTTCGCTCATTTTGATTGAAAACGTTTTGCTGAGCCTATTTCAACTTGTTTATTTGCAAAAAAAAAAAAAAATCTGTGGACTATGTCTAGAGAAATTACTGTATTACAGCTCTGTTGCACTCCAGATTTACTGCTATCTACTGATTGCTTGATTCTGTAGAATTAGAAAGGTAGATGACGTAACGCTGCTGGAAAGCTTCCAGTGTATGCATATCTGAAGATGCTTAACAAATGGGAGTCTCTTGGTCTTTAAAAATTCAAGTATGTGGAAATTAGATCTTTTAATATGACTTAAGTACACTGCCGGCATGTTGGTCAACAAAAACAGTCTCGAAACTACTTTAAGCATTCATCATTTCCACGTGAGTTTCTTAATAGTAATCAGAAATTATGGAGTTTGCTCATATGGTTCTTCTAGATTAGAAAAGTGGGTGTATTGTGGATGGGTTTGCATGGAAGATCATCTGTTTAAATTTCAGGAACACTTTTGGTGTGTGTCATCTTTGAGACTGTGCAACAGTTCAATCGAGGACATTTACATGCGCAGTGCACTGAAACATTGGAGTTAGAAGGGCTGAGACCAATCTCTCCTTTGCCAGCGAATTCTTACAAATGTGGATTTTCTGTAGGTCTTTATTGACAAGAATTTGCATGCCGTATGACAATCTTTGATACATCTTACCTGTGCAAATAATGCTTTACAATTAATAGGGTTATAGGAATATTTTTGGCAATCAGTGTCTTGATACGAAATGAACGCTAGATGTCGCTGTTGCTTTTTCGCTAGCCCAAACCAGCTGGCACTTCTTGGCTGTAGAAATCTTGGGTGGTCTTTGTTAACGGGTTCATTCATGTGACTCCTTTTGGGTATGGAAAAATGAGTACGATTTTCCTAGTCAGTATACTAAAAAAAATAAAATAAATGTAAGTGCTGTTACTGAACTTTCTAACATCCCATTCTATGTATTTGCATTTAATTGGTGTGTGTTAGTAGCCTGTTTGTAACAACTAATTATCCTTCAGTTTAGGTGATAGTTGCTTAATATGTTTTGGATATGAGATGATTTCACAAGATCATCACAGTGTGAGTCAGGAATGTCTTGAATGTGAAAGTGATAGATAGCTTCTTTGTACTAATTTTAAGGTATCTAAATACTTACGGTTTTTTGGTCTGTTAGCTGCTGTGCAAGATGTTGCTGTCGGAAGACAATTTCTGAATGCAGCGCAAGGTTTTTGTGCTAGCTTCGTTACTAGCTCGGGAATGAGATGATCTTAATGAACATTTTGTTGCTCCAAATATAGCTGCACAGCTGAAGTCGCTGCAGTTGTAGCCTGCCCAAAGTAAACATCTATTTTCAGCTGTGCATAATTCAGGTACAGAATCTTGTGATCGGCAGCAGCTTGGCATAGCTCTTTCAGTGCAGAACACAACACATACCAAGGAAATCTCTCCACTTTTCTGATTACCTTTGATGAGAAGTTTTTTCTTTGGAGTAGGCTGAATCTCAGTTTTCTCTGAGGTAGCAGAGAGGCAGCAAAGTTGTTGTCCCAGAACGTTTCCAGCTCAAATGGGTAAAATTCTTGATTTGAGACAACCATTTCTAAACAGCATTGCATGAATGTGGACGGGGAGAAGGGCTGTTCTTCCTCATCCTGCCTGGAAGTGTCTCTAGCACTGTACAGCTGAATTACTTCTAGAAATCCTTCTCATGCACCTGGTTCTTAAGGGAGTGCTTTGCAGAGATCTTTGCAGCTTCCCAGTAGCAGAGCGAAAGCTGGTATCTTGTAGTTCTCACTGCTTGGGGCTGCATAGGAAGTGTGTGTCAACCAGGTTTGGTAGGTTGCGTAGTGAAACAGTTCTTGCTGGCTCTCCTCTTTGGGTTCTAAGTTTGCTCGTCTGCACACAGAGATGTTCCTTGCTTCTGTGACAGATCTGGTGAAGATGTGCTGGTTAGTTTGTATTTGTATTTTGTGTTTGCATTCTCTTTCTCTGATAAACAATAGAGCTTAAATTCTGTAACTGAATTTCATAAGGGATCTTATACCAAGACAGTTTCTCAAAGCTACTCTGAAGATACTGACTGAATACGTTGAATACTGGAAAAGTTAGTGTTCTGGCCATATTTTTTTGATAGTCTCTTATTGGGTGCTTTGTTTTATGCAGTCATTTTTAATGTGTCTGATTGTGAAGGACAATAGAAGAAGCTACCATGGGTTTGAAAAAGAAAAGGAAGTTCATAAAGCGGAAATACTTCCAGCTCCCTGGTTTTCCACTTCTCACATAGCCTTTCTTAGTATTCAAAGTCACAAAACCACTCTGGTGACTATGTTTCAAATGACGATGAATTTGCAGAAGTTTTGATGAGGGTGACTATTTGTCACGTAAAGTGTTATTTTGACTTGTGCTGAAGAAGTTCTGATTCCTTTATGGTATAGCAGTGCACAGTGAGGGGATATATAGTAGCACACATTAGAAAAAGAGTAAAACAGATTTTAGAGCCACGATGGACAAACTGCTTGCTCCTGAGGCAGATGCTGCTGTCTGAAGCTGCTGTTTCCTTGTGTCATATCAAGCAATGTTTTCTGTCATTGAAAAATGCGCTTATGGCATCACTTGCCTCTGTTCCTATTTCTGCGCCGGTACCTTATTGGATCAAATGCTAGGGAAAATAAGGAGATGGATGTTTGGAACACGGAGTCCTGCCTCTGCACTGATATTTGAAGCACGGAATTTGAAGCTGAAAGTGAAACATAGTAATGACCTGGGCAGAGGGGAAAGGTGAGTTTAGGTGGCTTATAGATGACGAAGACTAGAGGAATACATAGAGTTAATGTTGTTTCCCAGACAGCTGTGTAGTTTCAGGTTAGTGTGATTATTTTAGCCACATTCTTCAGGGAATTAATAAAAAGCCTGCTTTCTGCTTTGCATACCATAAAATGACAAATGTCAGTGAGTATGGCTGAGCATTTCAATGCTTATGATTCAAGGAGCTGCTATCAAAAGCACATCCTTTGTGGCCTGTCCTGATTATCTCACATTTTCTTGTAAATGTAAAATAATTTTGTATCTTCACAGCACATTTAACCATCAAAACACCTCACAAACACACAGATTAGTATTGGGTTGTTGGTAATGAAACTTGAGACTGAAGTAGGAGGAATGTTAATATAGCTTGAAGACATAAATTTAAGCAGGAGACACAAACTGGAGCTCAGATATATTCCCTTCTTGAAAGAATCTCCTGTAAATGGACGAGTTGTGAGCTAAAGCTATTTTAACTGTTTCATTTACAGTGCTTTGCTTGCTTTTAGCACTGCCAGAACTTCAGTTCATTCCAGCAGTGTTACATAGCTGAAAGATTGAGGGTTTTTGAGTCTTTGTACAGGAAAGGGAACAAAATCGTGGGGGTTAGAAGGGACCTTGAGCTACCATCTAGTCCAACCCACAGCTAAAGCAGGTTCCCTGGAGTAGGTTACTGTAGGAAAGCATCCAGGTGGGTTTTGAATATCTTTAGAGAAGGGAATTCCACAACTCCCTTGGGCATCTTGTTCCAGTGCTCTGTCACTCTGAAAGAATCTTTTCCTCGTGTTTATAGGAACTTCCTATGTTCCATTTATTGCCCATTGTCCTGTTGCTGGACAGTGCTGAAAGAAGTCTGGCCCCACCCACTTGACTCCTGTCTGTTAGATACTAATAAGCATTGATAAGATCTGCTATCAGTCTTTTCTTCTCCAGGCTGAACAGTCCCAGGTCTCAGCCTATCACCATAAGAGAGATGGTCCAGGCCTCAGATCATCTTTGTAGCCCTCTACTGGACTCCTTCTAGTAGTTCCCTGTCTTTCCTAACTGAGGAGCCCAGAATTGGACACAGTGCTCCAGGTGTGGCCTCACCAGGGCAGAATAGAAGGGGAGGAGAGCCTGCCTTGACGTGTTGCTTGCACTCTTCTTAATGCACCCCAGAACACTGTTGGCCTTCTTGGCCACAAGGGCACACTGATGGCTCATGGCCAACCTGCTGACCACAAGGACCCCCAGGTCCTTCTCCGCAGATCTTCTCTACAGCAGGTCAGCCCCTAACCTGTACTGGTGCATGCAGTTATTCCTCCCCAGGTGCAAGACTCTACACTTGCGCTTGTTGAACCTCATCAGATTCCTCTCTCCCCAACTCTCCAGTCTGTTCAGGTCTTGTTGAATGGCAGCACAGCCTTCTGTTATGTCAGCCACTCCTCCCAGCTTGGTATCATCAGCAGACTTGCTACCAGGGTATTCTGTCTTTTCATCCAGGTCGCTGATGAAGATGTTGAACAAGACTGGACCCAGTACCCACCCCTGGGGAACACCACTAGTTACAGACCTCCAGCTACACTGCACCATTGATTGCAACCCTCTATGCTCTGCCAGTCAGCCAGTTCTCAGTCCACCTCACAATCCACTTTCCTGTCTCACTCTTCTGAAGCTTACCTATGAGAATGTTATGGGAGTCAAAAACCTATCTGGGATTCCTGAGGGTCAGTCTTAGTAAAGACTGAAGCAAAGAAAGCATTCAGCAGCTCTGCCTTCTCAGTGTCCTCCATTACCAGGCATCCACCTCATTCAGCAATGGTCCTACATTTTCCCCAGTCTTCCTTTTGGTATTGACATACTTAAAGAATCATAGAATCATAGAATTAGCTAGGTTGGAAAAGACCTACAAGATCACCTAGTCCAACCATCCACCTACCACCAATAACCCCACTAAACCATGTCTCTCAACGCTATATCTAAATGTTTCTTGAACACCTCCAGGGACAGTGACTCAACCACCTCCCTGGGCATCCTGTTCCAGCGCCTGACCACTCTTTCAGAAAAGTAGTATTTCCTAATGTCCAGCCTAAATCTCCCCTGGCGCAACTTGAAGCCATTCCCCCTCGTCCTGTCACTAGTTACAAGAGAGAAGAGGCTGACCCCCAGCTCACTACAACCTCCGTTCAGGTAGTTA